>NW_027202572.1:0-202585 GCF_024711535.1 Dipodomys merriami | reverse complement strand
GTTGAGTGTAAGGGTTAGGTTTAGGGTTAGGGTTAGGGTAATGTTTTGTGTTAGGGTTAGGGTGAAAGTGAGGGTTAGGTTTAGTGTGAGTGTTAGGGTGAGTGTTAGGGAAAGGGTCAGGTTTAGTGTTAACTTTAGGGTGAGGGTAAAAATTAGGGTGAGTGTGAGGGTTAGGGTTTGGGTGAGGGTTAGGGTGACGTGTTAGGTTTAGGTTTAGGGTGAGGGTATGTATTAGAGTGAAGGTTTGCGTGAGTGTTAAGCTTAGGGTTAGTTTGAGGTTTCGGTTTAGGTTTAGGTTTAGGATGAGGATTAGGATGAGGGGTGGGGTTAGGTTTAGGGTTAGGGTGAGTGTTAGGGTTAGGGTTACGGTGAGTGTGAGGGTGAGGGTGAGAGTTAGGTTTAGTGTGAGGGTTAGGTTTAGGGTTAGGTTTAGGTTAAGGGTGAGGGTTAGGGCGAGGGTTAGGGTAAGGTTGAGCTTTAAGGTTAGCATTAGGTTTACCGTTAGGGTTAGGGTGAGGGTTAGGGTTAGCTTTAGGGTGAGGGTGAGGGTAAGGTTTAGAGTTAAGTGTAAGGTCAGGGTTAGGGTTAGGTTTAGGGACAGGGTGAGGGTGAGGATTAGGGTTAGGGTTAGGGTTAGGGTTAGGGTTAGGATGAGTTTGATGGTTAGGGTTACCATTAGGTTGAGGATTAGGTTTAGTGTGAGGGTTGGGTGAGTGTGACGGTAAGGGTTAGGGTTAGGTTTAGTGTTAGTGTGAGGATTAGCGTTAGGGTGAGGGTTAGGGTTAGTTTGAGAGGTAGGGTGACAGTGAGGATAAGGGTTAGGGTAAGGGTTAGGGTTAGCTTTAGGGTTAGGCTGAGAGTGAGGTTGAAGGTTAGGGTGATGTTCAGGGTTAGGGTGAGGTTTATGTTTAGGTTTAGGATGAGGATTAGGCTGATTGTGGGGTTAGTTTTAGGGTTAAGATGAGGTTTAGGGTTAGGGTTATTGTTTGGTTTAGTGTTAGGGTTAAGGTTTGGGTGACAGTGAGGGTGAGAATGAGGGTTAGGATTAGGGTTAGGGATAGGACAATTGTTAGGGTTAGGGTTAGGGTTAAATTGAGGGTGAGGGTGAAGTTTAGGTTTAAGGTTGGGTGATGGTTAGGGTTAGGTTTAGGGTTAGGGTGAGGGTGAGGGTGAGGGTTATCGTGAGGGTGAGGTTGAGGGTGAAGGTTAGGTTTAGGGTAAGGCAGAGGGTGAAGTTGAGGTTTAGGGTTAGGATTAGGGTAGGGTTAGGGTGAGGTTGAGGGTTAGGGTTAGGGTTAGGTTGAGGTTTAGGCTTAGTGTGAGGGTTGGGTGAGCGTGAGGGTAAGGGATAGGGTGAGGGCTAAGTTGAGGGTGAGAGTTATGGTTAAGGTTAGGGTTAGGGTGATTGTTCGTGTGAGGGTTAGGGTTAGGTTTAGGTTTAGATTTAGTGTGAGTTTTAGGATGAGGGTTAGGGTTAGGGTGAGGGTTAGGGTTAGTGTGAGGGTTAGGGTGACTGTGAGGGTAAGGGTTAGGGTGAGGGTTAGGGTGATGTTGAGCTTTAGGGTTATTGTTAGTGTTAGGGAGGGTTAGGGTTAGGTTTAGGGCTATGGTGGTGGTCAGGATGAGGGTTGGCGTTAGGGATAGGTTTAGGTTTAGGATGAGGTTTAGGGTTAGGGTGAGGGTAAGGGTGAGGGTGAGGGTTAGGGTGAGGGTTAGGGTTCGGATTAGGGTTAGGATGAGGGCTAGGGTTAGGTTGTCGTTAGGTTTAGGGTTAGGGTTAGGGTGAGGGTTAGGTTTAGGCTGAGGGTTCAGGGTGGGGTACTTTAGAGTTAGGGTTATGGTGAGTGTAAGGGTATGGTGAGGTTTAGGGTGAGGGTGAGGTTTAGAGTGAGGGTTAGGGTGAGGGTTAGGGTTAGGCTGAGGGTTAGTGATAGGTTTAGCCTTATTGTTAGGGTGAGGGTGAGTGTGAGGGTTAGGGTTAGTGTTATCATGAGGTTTAGCATGAGGGTAAGGGAGAGGGTTAGGGTTAGGGTGAGGGCGAGGGTGAGGGTTAGGGTTAGTGTTAGGTTCAGGGTGAGGGTGAGGTTCAGGGTTAAGATTAGGGTTAGGGATAGGGTTAGGCTGAAGGTGAGGGTGAGGGTTAGGGTTAGTGTGAGGATTAGGATTAGGGTTATGGTGAGGGTAAGGGTTCGGTTTAGGGTTAAGGTTAGGGTAAGTTTTAGTGTGAGGGTTAGGGTGAGAGTGAGGGTTAGGTTTAGTGTGAGTGTTAGGTTGAGTGTTAGGGTGAAGGTTAGGTTTAGTGTTAGGTTTAGGGTGAAGGTGAGGGCTAGGGTGAGTATGAGGGTTAATGTTTGGGTGAGGGTTAGGGTGAGGGTTAGGTTTAGGTTTAGGGTGAGGGTATGTATTAGTGTGAGGGTTAGCGTGAGGGTTAAGGTTAGGGTAAGTGTTAGGGATAGGTTTAGGTTTAAGTTTAGGGTGAGGTTGAGTGTGAGGTTCAGGGTTAGGGTTAGGTTTAGGGTGACTGTGAGGTTCAGGGTTAGTACTAGGGTTATGGTTAGGGTTAGGCTGAGGGTGAGCGTTAGGGTTAGGGTTAGGGTGATCGTTAGGGATAGGGTGAGGTATATGGTGAGTGTTATGTTTAGGGTGATGGTTAGGGATAGGGTTAGGGTTCAGGTGAGGGTAAGGGTGAGGATGAGGTTTAGTTTTAGGGTTAGGTTTAGGGTGAGGGTGAGGTTTAGGGTTAGGGTTAGGTGGAGGGTGAGGGTGAGTGTGAGGGTTAGGATTAGGGTTAGGGTTAGGGTTAGGCTGAGGGTGAGGTTGAGGGTGAGGGTTAGGGTTAGGGCGATGTTTAGGGTTATTGTTAGGGTTAGGGTGAGGGTTATGGTGAGGATGGGGGTTAGGTTTAGGGTTAGGGATAGGGTTATTGTTAGGGTTTGAGTTAGGGATAGGGTTAGGGTGAGGGTTAGGTTTAGTGTGAGGTTTAGGTTTAGGGTTATGGTTAGGGATAGGGTAAGGGGTAGGGTGAGGTTTAGGGTAAGGATGAGCCTTAGGGTTAGCATTAGGGTTAGGCTTAGTGTTAGGGTGAGGGTAAGTGTTAGGGTCAGAATAAGGGTGAGGGTGAGGGGTAGGGTTAGGGTTAGTGTTAGTGTGTGTTTTAGGGTGAGCGTTAGGATTACGGTTATTGTTAGTGTTAGGGTTAGGGTTAGGGTGAGGGTTAGGGTTTGGGTTAGGGTTAGGGTTACGGTGAGGTTCAGGGTGAGGGTTAGAGTTAGAGTGAGGGTGAGCGTTAGGTTTATGATGAGGGTAAGAGTTAGGGTGAGGGTTAGCGTGAGGATGAAGTTTAGGGTTAGCTTCAGGTTTATCGTGAGGGTGAGGGTTAGGGTTAAAGTTAGGGTTAAGTTGAGGGCTAGGCAGAGGGTGAGGGTTCAGGTTAGGTTTAGAGATAGGGTGAGGATTAGGGTGAGGTTAGGATTAGGGTGAGCATTAGGCTGAGGGGTAGGGTTAGGGTTACAGTGAGGTTTAGGTTTAGTGTGATTGTTAGGGTTAGGGTTAGGGTGAGTGTAAGGGTTAAGGTGAGGGATAGGGTGAGGGTGAGTGTTAGGGTTAGGGTAAGGGTTAGTGTGAGAATTAGGGTTAGGGTTAGGGTGAGGGTTAGGGTGAGGGTGAGGGTTAGGGTTAGGGTGAGTGTTAGGGATAGGGTTAGGGTTAGGGGTAGGGTTAGGCTTAGGGTTAGGTATAGGGTTAGGGTGAGGGTAAGTGTTAGGGTGAGGGTAATGGTGTTTGTCAGGATTAGGGTTATGGTTAGGGTTAGCGTGAGGTTTAGGGGGAGCGTTAGGATTACAGTTAGTGTTAGTGTTAGGGTTAGGTTTAAGGTGAGGGTTAGGGTGAGGTTTAGTGTGAAGGTTAGGTTTAGTGTTACGGTGAGGGTTAGGTTTAGTGTGATTGTTAAGGTTTGGGTTAGGGTTAGGGTCAGGGTTAGGGTGAGGGATAGGGTGAGGATGAGGGTTAGGGTTAGCATTAGGGTTAGGGTTAGGGTGAGGGTTAGTGGTAGGGTTAGGGTTAGGGATATGGTTATGGTGAGGGTGAGGGTTAGGTTTAGGTTTAGAAGTAGGTTTGGGGTTATTGTTAGGGTTAGGTTTAGGTTTTAGTTTCGGGTGAGGGTGAGGGTTAGGGTTAGGGTTATATCTTTAGAGTTAGGATGATGGTGATGGAGAGGGATAGGATTAGGATTAGGGGTATTTTTAGGGTTAGGTTTAGGGTGATGGTGATGGTGAGGGTGAGGCTTAGGGTGAGGGTTATGGTTAGGGATAGGGTTAGGGTTAGGGTGAGGGTGAAGGTTATAGTTAGGGTTAGGGTTAGGGTGAGGCTGAGGGGGAGGGTTAGGTTTAGGGTTAGGTTTAGGGTGAGTGTAAGGGAGAGGGTTCGGTTTAGGATTCCGTTTAAGTTTAGGGTTAGGCTCAGGGTGAGCTTGATGGTGAGGGCATGGTTCAGGATGAGGGTTAGCTTTAGGGTTAGGGTGTGGGTTAGTGTGAGGATCAGGGTTAGAGTTAGGGTTAGGGTGAGGGTTTAGTTTAGTGTGAGGGTTTGGGTGACAGAGAGGGTAAGGGTTAGGGTGAGGGTTATTGTGAGACTGAGGATTAGGGTTATTGTTAGAGTTAGGGTGAGGTTTAGGGGGAGGGTTAGGGTTAGGCTTATGGTAATGGAAGGGGTTAGTGTGAGGGTTGGGGTTAGGGTTATGGTTAGGATGACGGTTAAGTTTAGGGTGAGGGTTAGTGTGAGGGTGAGGGTTAGGGTGAGGGTGAGTTTTAGGCTTAGGGTGAGTGTTAGTGTTAGGTTTAGGGTTAGGGTGAGGTCTGTAGTTAGGGTTAGGGTTGGGGTTAGAGTTAGGTTGAGGGTTAAGTTTAGCGTGATGGTGAGGGTGAGGGGTAGGCTTAGGGTTAGGGTGAGTGTTAGGTTTAGTGTGAGGGTTAAGGTTAGGGTTTGGGTTAGGGTAAGCTTTAGGGTGAGGGAGATGGGTTAAGTTTAGCGTGAGTGTTAGGGTGAGTGTTAAGATGAGGGTTAGGGTTAGGGTGAGGATTAGGGTTAGGTTTAGGATTAGGGTGAGGGTGACGGTGAGGGTTAGGGTTAGAGTTAGGGTGAGGGTGAGGGTGAGGGTGAGGGTTAGGGTTAGTGTTAGGGCTGCGGTGAGGGTGAGGGAGAGGGTTAGGTTTAGGATTAGGGTTAGGTTTAGGGTTAGGCTTAGGGTGAGGGTGATGGTAAGTATGAGGCTTAGGGTGAGGGTTAGGGTTAGGGTTAGGGTGAGGGTTAGTATTAGGGTGATATTTAGAGTGAGGTTGATGGTTAGGGTGCGGGTGATTGTTCAGGTGAGTGTGAAGGTTAGGGTGTGGGTGAGGGTTAGAATGACTGTGAGGATTAGGGTGTCAGTGAGGCTTAGGTGAGGGTGAGTGTTAGGGTTAGGTTCAGAGAAATAGTTAGGGTTCTGGTTAGGGTTGGGGTTATGGTGAGGGTTAGGTTTAGGGTTAGTGTGAGGATTAGCATTAGGGTTAGGGTTAGGGTTAGGGTGAAGGGTCAGGTTTATGTTGAGGGTGAGGATTAGGGAAAGGGTTAGGGTTAGGGTAAATTTTAGGGTGAGGGATAGATGGGAGAGTAAGGGTTAGGATGAGGGTTAGGGTGAGGGTTAGGGTTAGGGTTAGGGTGAGGGTGAGGGTTAGGTTTAGGGTGAGTTCAAGATTTAGAGTGAAGGCTAGCATGAGGGTGAAGGTTAGGGTTAGAATTAGGGTTAGGCTGAGAGTGAGGGTTAGGCTTAAGATTAGAGTTAGGTTGAGGGTGAGGGTGAGGGTTAGGGTTAGGGTGAGTTTGAGGGTTAGGGTTAGGGTTTGGGTGAGGGTTAGGGTGAGGGTTAGGGTGAGGGTGAGGATGAGGCTGACGGTTAGGGTAAGGGTGAGGGTTAGGGTTAGGGTGAGGTTGAGGGTGAGGAATAGGGTTAGGGTTATTATCAGGGTTACGGTTAGGATGAGGTTGAGGGTTATTGTAATGGTTAGGGTTAGGGTTGGCATTAGACTGAGTGTTAGGGTTAGGGTGGTATTAGGGGGAGGGTTAAGGTTCGGGTGAGGGATAGGGTTAGGGTGAGGGTTAAGGTGTGGGTGAGGATTAGTGTTAGGGTGAGGGTTAGACTGTGGAAGAGGGTTAGGGTGACTCTCAGGGTTAGGGTGAGGGTGAGGGTTAGGGTTAGGGTTAGGGTTAGCATTAGTGTGAGGGTTAGGGTTAGGGTTATGGTGAGGGTGAGGGTTAGGGTGAGGTTTAGGATTAGGGTTATTGTTAGGGATAGGGTGAGATTTAGGGCTTGGGTTAGGGTGAGGGTTAGGGTGAGGTTAGTGTTAGGGTGATGTTCAGGGTGAGGGTGAGGTTTAGGGGCAGGGTTAGGGTTAAGGTGAGGGTTAGGGTGAGGGTTAGGTTTAGGGTTATGGTTAGGGTATGTGTTAGGGTGAGGGTTAGGGTGCGGGTTAAAGTTAGGGTGAGGGATAGGTATAGGGTTAGGGTTAGGGTGAGGGTGAGGTCTGGGGTGAGGGTTAGGGCTGGGGTTCGTGTTAGGTTGAGGGTTAGGTTTAGGGTGAGGATTCATTTGAGAGGTAGGGTTAGGGTTAGGGTGAGTGTTAGGTTTAGTGTGAGGGTTAGGGTTAGGGTTAAGTTTCGTTTAAGCTTAAGATGAGGGTTAGGTTGAGAGAGATGGGTTAGGTTTAGCATGAGTGTTAGGGTGAGTGTTAAGGTGAGGGTTAGGGTTAGGGTGAAGTTTCGGGTTAGAGTTAGGATTAGGGTGAGGGTGAGGGTTAGGGTTAGGGTTAGGGTCAGGGTGAGGGTGAGGGTTAGGGTTAGGGTTAGTGTTAGGGCTACAGTGAGGGTGAGTGAGAGGGTTAGCTTTAGAATTAGGGTTAGGTTTAGGGTTAGTCTTAGGGTGAATGTGATGGTGAGGCTGAGGATTAGGGTGAGGGTTAGGGTTAGGTTTACCATGAATGTTAGTGTTAGGGTGATATTTAGGGTGAGGTTGAGGTTTAGGGTAAGGGTGATTGTTCACATTAGTGTGAGAGTTTGGGTGTGGGTGAGGGTTAGGGTGACTGTGAGGGTTAGGGTGACGGTGAGGGTTACGGTTAGGTTTAGCGTTAGGGTGAGGGTTAGGGTTAGGGTTAGGGTGACGGTGAGGTTTAGGGTAAAGTTTAGGGTTAGGGTCAGGTTTAGGTTTAGTGTGAGGATTAGGGTTAGGGTTAGGTTTATGGTTAGGGTGAGGGTAAGGTTTAGGGTGAGGTTTAAGCTGAGGGTGAGGGTTAGGGCGAGGGTTAGGTTTAGGGTTAGGGTGAGGGTGAGAGTTAGGCTGAGGATTAATGTGAGGGTTATGTTTAGGGTGAGGGTTAGGATGAGGGTGAAGTTTAGGGTTAGCAATTGTGTTAGGGTGAGGGTGAGGGTTAGGGTGAGGTTTAAGATTAGGGTTAGGTTGAAGGTGAGGATTAGGTTTAGGTTTAGGGTTTGAGTGAGGCTAAGGGTTATGGTGAGGTTTAGTGTGAGGGTGAGGGTTAGGCTGACCGTTAGGTTCTGGTTGGGTGTTAGGCTTAGCGTTAGGGTTAGGGTTAGGGTGAGGGTGAGGGTTAGGATTACGGTGAAGTTAAGGATTAGATTGAGGGTTACATTGAGGATGAAAGTTAGGGTTAGCATTAAGGTTAGGGTGAGTGTGAGGTTTAGCCTTAGGTTTAGGTTTAGGGTGAGGGCTAGGCTGAAGGTGAGGGTTAGGGTTAGGGTTAGTATGAGGGTTAGGGTTAGGGTGAGGGCTAGGGTTAGGGTTAGGGTTTGGGTGAGGGTTAGGGTTAGGGAGAAGGTTAGGGTTAGGGAGAGGGTTAGGGTTAGGGTTAAGGTTATTTTTAGGGTTAGGATTAGGGTTAGAGTTAGGGTGAGGGTGAGTTTGAAGGTGAGGGTTATGGTTAGGTTTAGGTTTAGGGTTATTGTTAGGGTTAGGGTTAGGTTGTAGGTGAGGGTTATTGTTAGATTTAGGGTTAGGGTGAGGGTGAGGGTTACGGATAGAGTTAGGATTAGGGTTAGGATGAGGGTGAGGGAGAGGGTTAGGTTTAGGATTAGGTTTAGGGTTAGGTTTATGCTTAGGGTGAGGGTTAGGGTGAGGGTTAGGGTTAGGATGATGTTTATGGTGATTGTGAGGGTTAGGGTGAGGGTTAGGTTTAAGGTGAAGTTTAGGGTGACGGATAGGTTTAATGTGAGGGTTAGGGTGAGTGTTAGGGTTGGTTTATTGTGAGCGTTAGGATTAGTGTGAGGGTTAGTGTTAGAGTTAGGGTTATTGTGATGGTTAGGTTTAGTGTGAGCATTAGGTTTAGCTTTAGGGTTAGGATGAGTATTAGGTTGAGGGTTAGGGTTAAGGTTATGGTAAGGGTTAGGGTTAGTGTGAGGGTTAGGCTGAGGGTTAGCATGAGGGTAAGGGTTAGGGTGATGGTTAGCCTGAGGGTGAGCGGTAGGGTTAGGGTGAGGGTTAGGGTTAGGGTAAGTGTTAGGGATAGGGTTAGGATGAGGGGTAGGTTGAGGGGTAGGTTTAGGGTTAGGGAGAGTTTTAGGGTGAGGGTTAGGGTTAGGGTGAGGGTTAGGGTGAGGGTGAGGGTTAGGTTTAGGGAGAGGGTAAGGGTGAGGGTGCAGGTTAGGGTTAGCATTAGGGTTAGGGTGAGGGTGAGGGTTAGGTTTAGAGTAAGGGTTAGGGTTAGGGTTACGGTGAGGGTAAGGATTAGGGTGAGGTATAGGGTGAGGGTGAGGGTTAGGGTGAGGGTTAGGTTTAGAGTAAGGGTTAGGGTTATTTTTAGGGTTATTTTTAGGGTTAGGGTTAGGGTTATTGTGAGGATTATGTTTAGTGTGAGGGTTAGTGTTAGGGTTAGGGTTAGGGTTAGGGTAAGTTTTAGGGTGAGGGTTAGGGTGAGAGTGAGGGTTAGGTTTATCGTGAGGGTTACGGTGAGTGTTAGCATGAGATTTATGTTTAGGCTTAGGGTTAGGGATAGGGTGAGGGTTAGGGTTAGGGTGAGGGTAAGGGTTAGGGTTTGGTTTAGGGTGAGGGTGAGGGTGAGGGTTAGGGTTAGCATTAGGTTTAATGTGAGGGTGAGGGACAGGGTTAGGTTTTGGATTAGGGTTAGTTTTAGGGTTAGGCTTAGGGTTAGGTTTAGGTTTAGGGTTAGGGTTATTGTTAGCGTTAGGGTTAGGGTTAGGTTGAGGGTTAGATTTAGTGTGAGGGTTAGGTTTATGTTTAGGCTTAGGGTGAGGGAAAGGGTTAGGGTGAGGGTTAGGGTAAGGGTGAGGGGTAGGGTTAGGATTAGGGATTGTGTTATTGTGAGGGTTAGGTTTAGAGTGAGGGTTAGGATATGGTTTAGGGTGAGGTTTAGGGTGAGAATGAGTGGTAGGTTTAGTGTGAGTGTTAGGATGAGTGTTAGGTTTAGTTTTAGGGTTAGGATGAGGGTGAGGGTTGGGGTTAGGGTTAGGGTGAGGGTTAGGTTTAGTGTTAGGGTGAGGGTGAGGTTTACGGTTAGTGTTAGGGTTAGGGTTAGATTTATTTTTAGGGTTAGGGTTAGAGTTATGTTTAGGGTGAGGGTGAGGGTTAGGGGTAGGTTTAGCGTTAGGGTTAGCGTGAGATTGAGAGTTGGGGCTAGGTTTAGGATTAGGTTTAGTTTTAATGTTAGGCTTAGGGCGAGGGTGATGGTGAGGATGAGGCTTAGGGTGAGGGTTAGGTTTTGGGTTAGGGTGAGGTTTAGGGTTAGGGTGATATTTAGGGTGAGGGTGAAGGTTAGGGTGAGGGTAAGGTTTAGGGTGAGTGTGAGGGTTAGGGTGTGGGTGACTGTTAGTGTGACACTGAGGGTTAGGGTGAGGTTGTGTGTTAGGGTTAGGGTTAGCATTTGTGTGAGGGTTAGGATTAGGGTTAGGGTTAGGGTTAGGGTTAGTGTGAGGATTAGGGTTAGGGTTAGGTTTAGGGTTTGGGTGAGTGTAAAGTTTAGGGTTAAGGTTAGGTTTAGGGTGAGGTTAAGTTTTATTGTGAGGGTTTTGGTGAGGGTGAATGTTAGGGTTAGCATTAGCTTTCGGGTGAGGATGAGGGTTAGGCTTACGATTAGGGTTAGGGTGAGGGCAAGGCTCTGGATGAGGTTTAGGTTTAGGTTTTGGGTGCGAGTTATGGTTAGGGTTTGGGAGAGGGTGAGGGTTAGGCTGACGGTTAGGTTTAGCGTGAGGGTTAGGGTTAGCGTTACGGTGAGTTTGAGTGTGAGGGTGAGGGTTAGGTTTAGGGTTAGGGAGTTCGTTAGGGTTAGGAATAGGGTTAGGGTTAGGGTGAGGGTGAGGGTGAGGGTGGGGTGAGGGTTAGGGTTAGGGTTAGGATAAGGATTATTGTTAGGTTTAGGGTTAGGGTGAGGGTGAGGGTTAGGGTTAGGGTTAGGGTGAGTGTGAGGGTGAGGGTTAGGGTTAGGTTTAGGGTTGGGGTGACTGTGAGGGAGAGGTTTAGATTTAGTATTAGGTTTAAGTTTAGGGTTAGGCTTAGGGTGAGGTTGATCATGAGGGCAAGGCTCAGGATGAGGTTTAGGGTTAGGGTTAGGGTGAGGGTTAGGGTTAGTGTCAGGGTTAGGGTTAGTGTTAGGGTTTGGGTGAAGGGTAGGGTTAGGGTTAGGGTGAGTGTTAGGTTTAGTGTGAGGAATAGGGTTAGGGTTAGGGTTAGGTTAAGCTTTAGGGTGAGGTTTAGGGTGACAGAGAGTGTTATGTTTAGTGTGAGTGTTAGGGTGAGTGTTAGGATTAGGGTTAGTATTAGGGTGAGGGTGAGGGTTAGGGTTAGGGTTAGGTTGAGGGTGAGGGTGAGGGTTAGGTTTAGGGTTAGTGTTTGGACTACGGTGATGGTGAGGGAGACGGTTAGGTTTAGTATTATGGTTAGGTTTAGGGTTAGGCTTAGGGTGAGGGTTAGGGTTAGGGTTAGGGTGAGGGTTAATATTAGCGTGATATTTAGGGTGAGGTTGAGGTTTAGGGTGAGGGTGATTGTTAGGGTGATTGTGAAGGTTAGGTGTGGGTGAGGGTTAGATTGATGGTGAGGATTAGGGTTTCAGTGAGGGTTAGGGTGAGGGTGAGTGTTAGGGTTAGTTTGAGTGATAGAGTTAGGGTGAGGGTGAGGGATAGAGTTAGGGTGAGGGTTAGGGTGAGTGTTAGGCTGAGGAGTAGGTTTAGGGTTAGGTTGAGGGTTAAGTGTATTGTGAGTGTTACGTTTAGGGTTAGGGTGAGGGTAAGCATTAGGGTGAGGTATAGGGTGAGGGTGCGGTTTAGGGTTAGCATTACGGTTAGGGTTTGGATTGGGGTGAAATTTAGGTTAAGTTTAGGGTTAGGGTGAGGTTTAGGGTGAGAATTAGTTTTAGGGTTAGGGTTAGGGTTAGGGTAAGTGTTAGGGTGAGGTTTAGCGTGAGGGTGAGGGTGAGGCTGATATTTAGGTTAGGGTGAGGGTTAGGGTTAGGGTTAGGGTTAGGGTGAGGCTGAGGGTTAGTTTTAGGGTGAGGTTAACGGTGAGGGTTCAGCTTAGGGTTAGGTTTAATGTGTGGGCTAGTCTGACGGTGAGGGTTAGTGTTGGGTTTAGGGTGAGGGTTAGGGTTAGTGTGAGGGTTACGGTTAGGGTTTAGGAGAAAATTAGGTTAAAGGTTAGGGTTAGAGTGAGGGTGAGGTTTAGGATTAGGGGTAGGGTTAGAGTTTTTGTTAGGGCTAGGGTTAGGTTTATGGTGAGGGTGAGTGTGCGGGTGAGGGTTAGTTTTACGTTTAGGGTGAGAGTTAGGGTGAGGGTAACGGTTAGGGTGAGGTTTAGGATGAGGGTGAGGTTTAGGGAGAGGGTTAGGGTTAGGGTGAGGGTTAGGGTTAGGGTGAGGGTTAGAGTTAGGGTGAAGGTAAGGGTTAGGGTGAGGGTTAGGGTGAGATTGAGGTTTAGGTTTAGCGTTAGGTTTAGTTTGAGGGTTGGGTGAAGGTTAGGGTTAGGTTTAGGCTTAAGGTGGGAGTTAAGATTAGGGTTCGGTTTCGGGTTTCGGGTGAGTGTGAGGGTTAGGGTGTGGGTGAGGCTTAGGGTGACCGTGAGGGTAAGGGTTAGGGTTAGGGTTAGGATTAGCGTTCGGGTGATGGATAGGGTTACGTTTAGGGTGAGGGTGAGGGTTAGGGTGCGGGTTAGAATTAGGGTTAGTGGGAGGATTAGGGTTAGGGTTAGGGTTAGTGTGAGGGTTAAGGTGAGGTTTAGTTTTAGGGTTAGGGTTAGGGTGAGAGTTAGGATTAGGGTTAGGGTGAATTTGAGGGTCCGGGTGAGGTTTAGGGTGAGGATTACGGTTAGGGTGAGGGTTAGGTATAGGTTTAGAGTTAGGCTGAGGGTAAGGGTGAGGGTTAGATTTAGGGTTAGGGTGAGGTTGAGGGAGCGGGCTAGGTTTAGCATTAAGTTTAGTTTTAGTGTTAGGCTTAGTGTGAGGATGATGGTGAGGGTGAGGCTTAGGTTGAGGTTTAGGGTAAGCGTTAGGGTGAGGGTGAGTGTTAGGGTGATATTTAGGGTGAGGGTGAAGGTTAGAGTGAGGGTGAGGGTTAGGATGACTGTGAGGGCTTGGATGTGGTTGAGGGATAGGCTGACACTGAGTGTTAGGGTGAGGGTGAGGGGTAGTGTTAGTGGGAGGATTGGGGTTAGGGTTAGGGTGAGAGTAAGGCTTAGGGTTAGGGTTAGGGTAAGGTTTAGGGTACGGGTTAGGGTGAGAGTGAGGGTTAGGTTTACTGTGAGTATTAGGGTGAGGGTTAAGTTTAGTGTTAGTGTTAGGGTGAGGGTGAGGGTTAGGGTTAGGGTTAGGGTGAGTGTTAGGTTTAGGGGTGAGGGTTAGGGTTAGGGTTAGGCTTAGGGTTACTGTTAGGGTTATTGTTAGCGTTAGGTTTAAGGTTAGGGTTAGGGTGATGTTGAGTGTTAGGTTTAGGGTGAAGTTAAGAGATAGAGTGAGTGTTATGTTGAGGGTGAATGTTAAGGTTAGCATTAGCATAAGGGTGAGGATGAGGCTTAGGTTTAGGATTAGGGTTAGGGTGAGGGCTAGGCTCAGGATGAGGGTTAGCTTTAGGGTTCGGGTGAGGGTGAGGGTTAGGTTTAGGATTTGGGTGAGGGTTAGGGTTAGGGTTATTTTTAGGGTGAGGGTGAGGGTTAGGCTGATGGTTAGGGTGAGGGTGAGGGTTAGGTTTAGGGTTAGGGTTAGGGTGAGGGTTAGGGTTAAGGTTAGGCTTAGGGTTAGGGTTAGGGTTAGCATTAATGTTAGGGTGAAGATTAGGGTGAGGGTGAGTGTGAGGGTTAGTGTTAGTTTTAGGATTAGGATTATTGTTAGGGTTAGGTTTAGGAAGAGTGTGAGGGTTCAGATTAGGGTTAGGTTTAGGGTGTGGGCTAGTCTGAGGGTGAGGCTTAGTGTTGGGTTTAAGGTTAGGTTTAGGGTTAGGGTGAGGGTGAGTGTTAGGTTTAGGGTTTACGTGAGAATTAGGTTAAGGGTTAGGGTTAAACTGAGGGTGAGGTTTAGGGTTAGGTTTAGGGTTAGGATTATTGTTAGGGTTAGGGTTAGGGATAGGGTGAGGGTGAGGGTGAGGGTGAGGGTTAGTTTTAGGTTTCGGGTTAGGGTTAGGGTGAGGGTGAGGGTTAGGGTTAGGTTTAAGGTTAGGGTTAGGATGAAGGTAAGGGTTAGGGTGAGGGTTAGCCTGAGATTGAGGTTTAGGTTTAGCGTTAGGTTTAGTGTGAGGGTTAGGGTGAAGGTTAGAGTTAGGGTTAGGCTTAGGGTGAGAGTTAGGATTAGTGTTAGGGTGAGGTGAAGGTGAGGGTGAGGGTTAGGGTGTGGGTGTGGCTTAGGGTGACCGTGAGGATAACGGTGATGGTTAGGGTTAGGGTGAGGGTTAGGTTTAGGGTTAGAGTTAGGGTGAGGGCTTGGGTTACGGTTAGGGTGAGGGTTAGGGTTAGGGTTAGTGTGAGGATTAGGGTTAGGGTTAGGGTGAGGGTTAGGGTTATGGTGAGGTTTAGGTTGAGGATGAGGGTTAGGGAGAGGTTTAGGGTTAGGGTGTGGGTTAGGATGAGGGTTTGGGTTAGGGTGAGGGTGAGGGTCATGGTCAGGGTTAGGGTGAGGATTAGGGTTAAGGTGAGGGTTGGGTATAGATTTAGAGTTAGGCTGAAGGTGAGCGTGAGGGTTAGGTTTAGGGTTAGGGTGATTGTAAGGGTGAGGTTTAGTGTTAGGTTTAGGGTTTCGATGAGGGTTAGGCTGAGGGAAAGGGTTAGTGTTTGGTTGAGGGTTAGGTTTAGGATGAGGGTAAGGGTTAGGGTGAGGGTAAGGGTGAGGGTGAGTTGTAGGGTTAGGGTTAGGGTTAGTGTTAGATTGAGGGAGGGGTCTAGGTTTAGGATTAGGTTTATGGTTAGGCTTAGGGTGAGTGTGATGGTGAGAGTGAAGTTTAGGGTGATTGTTAGGGTTAGGGTGACGGTTATGGTTAGCATGATATTGAGGGTGGAGGTGAATGTTAGGGTGAGGGTGAGGGTTAGGGTTTGTGTAAGGGGTAGGGTGTGGGTGAGGGATAGGCTGACACTGAGTGTTATGCTGTGGGTGGGGTTTAGGGTTAGGCTTAGCATTAGGGTGAGGATTAGGGTTAGGGTTAGAGTGATCGTGAGGGTTAGGTTTAGGGTTATTGTGAGGATTAGGGTTAGGGTTAGGGTTAGGGTGAGGGTAAGGTTTAGGGTTAGGATTAGAGTAAGGTTTAGGGTAAAGGTAAGGGTGAGAGTGAGGGTGAGGATTAGGGTTAGGGTTAGGTTGAGTGTTACATTTAGGGTTAGGCTGAGGGTGAGGGTTAGGTTTAGGGTGAGGTTAAAGTTTTGAATGAGGGTTATGGTGAGTGTGAATGTTAGGGTTAGCATTACCGTTAGGGTGAGGATGAGGGTTAGGCTTAGGCTTTGGGTTAGGGTGAGTGCTAGGCTCAGGATGAGGGTTAGGCTTAAGGTTAGGGTGAGGGTTAGGGTTAGATTGAGGTTGAGGTTTAGGGTTAGGGTTTGGGTGAGTGTTAGGTTTAGGGTTATTTTTAGGGTTAGAGTGAGGGTTAGGCTGACGTTTAGGGTTAGGGTGAGGGTTAGGGTTAGGGTTTGGGTCAGGGTTAGGGTGAGGGTTAGGGTGAGGGTTAGGGTTAGCGTTAGTGTTAGGTTGACGGTGAGGGTGAGGGTCAGTGTGAGTGTTATTGCTAGTGTTTGGATTAGAATTAGTGTTAGGGTGAGGGTGAGGGTTATTTTTAGGGTTAGGGTTAGGGTGAGGAGGAGGGGGAGGTTTAGGGTTAGGGTTAAGGTTAGGGTTATTGTGTGGGTGAGGGAGAGTGATAGGTTTAGGATTAGGTTGAGGGTTAGTGTTAGGCTTAGGGTGAGGGTAATGGTGAGGGTGAGGGTTAGGGTGAAGGTGAGGGTTAGGATTTGGGTGAGGGTTATCGTTAGGGTGATGTTTTGGGTGATGGTGGGGATTAGGTTTAGGGTTAGGGCTAGGGTGAGGGTAAGGGTTAGGGTGAGGGTTAGGGTAAGGGTGAGGGTTAGGTTTAGCATTAGGGTTTTGGTTATGGTTAGTGTGAGGTTTAGGGTTATGGTTAGGGTTAGGGTGAGGGTTAGGGTGAGGGTGAGGGTGAGGGTTAAGGTTAGTGTTAGGGTTAGGGAGAGGGTGAAGATGAGGTTTAGTGTTAGGATTAGGTTTAGGGTTATGGTTTGGGTGAGGGTTAGTGTTAGGGTGAGGGTTTGGGTTAGTGTTATGGTGAGCGTGAGGGTTAGGGTTAGGGTTAGGGTTAGGTTGAGGTTTAGGTTTGGTGTGAGGGTTGGGTTAGCGTGAGAGTAAAGGTTAGGGTTAAGGTCAGGGTGAGGGTTAGTGTTAGGATTAGGGTGAGGGTTAATGTGAGGGTTAGGATTAGGGTAAGGTTTAGGGTTAGTGTGAGGATTAGTGTTAGGGTTAGGGTTATGATTAGGGTGAAGGTTAGGTTTAGTGTGAGTGTAAGAGTGCCGGTGAGGGTAAGGGTTAGGTTGAAGGTTATGTTGACCCTGAGGGTTAGGGTTATTGTTACAGTTAAGGTGAGGGTTAGAGTGAGGATTAGGTTTAGGCTTAGTGTTATGGTGGGGGTTAGGGTGAGGGTTGGGGTTAGAGTTATGGTTTGGTTGAGGGTTAAGTATAGGGTTAGGGTTAGGGTGAGGGTGAGGATTAGGGTGAGGGTGAGGGTTAGGCTTTGTGTGAGTGTTAGGGTTAGATTGAGTTGTGGGGTGAGGGTGCGTGTTAGGATTGGGGTTCGGTTTAGGGTGAGGGTTTGGGTTAGGTTGAGGGTTCGGGTGAGGGGTAGGGTTAGGGTTAGGGTGAGTGTTAGGTTTAGTGTGTGGGTTAGCGCTAGGGTAAGGTTTAGGGTGAGGTTTAGGCTGAGAGGGAGGGTTACGTTTAGCGTGAGTGTTAGGGTGATGGTTAGGATAAGGATTAGGGTGAGGGTGAGGGTTAGGGATAGGGTTAGGTGAGGGTGAGTGTAAGGTGAGGGTTAGTTTTAGGGTGATATTTAGGGTGAGGTTGAGGGTTAGAGTGAGGGTGATTGTTCGGGTGAGTGTGAGAGTTAGAGTGTGGTGAGGGTTAGAATGACGGTGAGGGTTAGGGTGTCAGTGAGGGTTAGGGTGAGTGTGAGGGTTAGGGTTAGGTTGAGGAATAGATTTAGGGTTACGGAGAGGGTTAGGGTTAGGGTGAAGTTTAGGGTGAGGTTTTGGGTTAGGCTTAGGGTGATGGTGAGGGTCCGGCTGAGGGTTAGGGTGAGGGGTAGGGTTAGGGTGAGGGTTAGGTAGAGGTTTAAACTTGGGCTGACAGTGAGTGTGAGTGTTAGGGTTAGGGTTAGGGTGAGGGTGATGGTGAGGATTAGGATTAGGTTCAGGTTGAGCGTTAGGAAGGGTGAGGATGAGGGTGAGGGTGAGGATGAGGGTTAGAATTAGGGTGATATTTAGGGTTAGGGTTATGGTAAGCGTGAGGGTTAGGGTTAGGGTTAGGGTTAGGATGAGGGTTAGGCTGAGGGTTAGGGTTAGTGTTAGTGTGAGGGTTAGGGTTAGTGTGAGGGTAAAGGTTAGGGTGAGGGTAAGGTTGAGGGTTAGCGTGAGGTTGAGGGAGGGGGCTAGGTTTAGGATTAGGTTTAGGTTTAGGGTTAGGCTTAGGGTGAGTGTGATGGTGAGGGTGAGGCTTAGGGTGAGGGTTAGGGTTAGGGTTTGGGTGAGGGTTAGGGTTAGCATAATATTCAGGGTGAAGGTGAAGGTTAGGGTGAGGGTGAGGGTTAGGGTGAGTGTAAGGGCTAGGGTGTGGGAGAGGGGTAGGCTGACACTGAGGGTTAGGGTGTGGGTGAGGGTTAAGGTTAGGCTTAGGGTTAGGGTGAGTGTTAGGGTTAGGGTTAGGGTTAGCCTTAGGGTTAGGGTGAGGGTGAGGGTGAGTGTGAGGGTTAGTGTTAGTGTTAGGATTAGGGTTATTGTTAGTTTTAAGGTTAGGGTGAGGGTGAGGGTTCAGCTTAGGGTTAGATTTAGGGTGTGGGCTAGTCTCAGGATGAGGGTTAGTGTTGGGTTTAGGGTGAGAGTTAGCTTTCGGGTGAGGGTTAGGGTTAGGGTTTAGGTGAGAATATGGTTAAGGGTTAGGATTAGAGTTAGAGTGAGGTTTAGGGTTAGGCTTAGGCTTAGGGTTATTGTTAGGTTTAGGGTTAGGGTGAGGGTGAGGGTGAGGGTGAGGGTGAGGGTTAGTTTTAGGTTTAGGGTTAGTGTTAGGGTGAGGGTAAGGGTTAGGGTTAGGTTTAGGATGAGGGTGAAGTTTAGGGAGAGGGTTACGGTTAGGTTGAGGATTAGGGTTAGGTTTAGGTTTAGGGTTAGGTTGAAGATAAGGGTTAGGGTGACTGTTAGGGTGAGATGGAGTTTTAGGTTTAGGTGAGATGGAGTTTTAGCTTTAGGTTTAGCGTGAGGGTTAGGGTGAGAGTTAGGTTTAGGTTTAGGCTTAGGCTGAGAGTTAGGATTAGGGTTAGGGTGAGGGTGAGGGTTAGAGTGTGGGTGAGTCTTAGGTTGACCGTGAGTGTAAGGGTGAAGGTGAGGGTTAGGGTGAGGGTTAGGGTAATGGTTAGTGTTGGAGTGAGGGATAGGGTTACCGTTAGTGTGAATGTTCGGGTTAGGGTTCGGGTTAGTGTGAGGATTAGGGTTTGGGTTATGGTGAGGTTTAGGGTTATGGAGAGGTTTAGGGTGAGGGTGAGGGTTAGGGAGAGGGTTAGGGTTAGGATGAGGGTTTGGGTTAAGGTTAGGCTGAGGGTGAGGGTCCGGGTGAGGGTTAGGGTGAGGATTAGGGTTAGTTGAGGTTTAGGGTTAGGTTGAGGGTAAGATTTAGGGTGAGGTTTAGGGTGAGAGTGAGGTTGAGGGAGAGGGTTAGGGTTTAGTTGAGGGTTACAGTTAGGTTTAGGGTTAGGCTGAGGGTTAGGGTTAGTGTTAGGGTGAGGTTTAGGGTTAGAGTAAGGGTAAGGGTTAGGGTGAGGGTAAGGGTGAGGGTGAGGGGTAGGGTTGGGGTTAGCATGAGGTTGAGGGAGGGGGCTAGATTTAGGATTAGCTTTAGGCTTAGGGTTAGGCTTAGGGTGAGAGTAATGGTGAGGGTGAGGCTTAGGGTGAGGGTTAGGGTTAGGGTTAGGAAGAGTGTTAGGGTTAGCATGATATATAGGGTGGAGGTGAATGTTAGGGTGAGGGTGAGTGTGAGGGTTAGTGTTAGTGTAAAGATTAGGATTATTGTTAGGGTTAGGGTGAGGGTGAGGGTTTGAGTGAGGTGTAGGATTAGCGTTAGGGTGAGTGTTAGGTTTCGTGTGAGTGTTAGTGTTAGGGTAAGGTTTAGGGTGAGGATTAAGGTGAGAGAGAGGGTTACTTTAACGTGAGTGTTATGGTGAGTGTTAGTGTGATGGATAGGTTTAGGGTTAGGATTATGGTGAGAGTGAGGGATAGGGTTAGGTTTAGGGTGAGGGTTAGGCTTAGGGTTAGGGTGAGGGCTAGGCTCAGGATGAGGGTTAGAGTTAGAGTTAGAGTGAGGGTTATGGTTAGGGTGAGGGTGAGGGTTAGGGTTAGGGTTTGGCTGAGGGTTAGGGTTAGGATTATTTTTAGTGTGAGGGTGAATGTTAGTCTTACAGTTAGGGTTAGCGTTACGATTTGGGTGAGAGTGAGGGTGAGGGTGAGTGTTAGGTGTTGGATTAGGGTGAGAGTTAGGGTTAGGGTTAGCGTTAGGGTTAGGGTGAGGGTGAGGGTGAGTGTGAGGGTTAGTGTTAGTGTAAAGATTAGGATTATTTTTAGGGTTAGGGTGAGGGTGAGGGTCTGGGTGAGGTGAGGGTTTGGGTGAGGTGTAGGATTATCGTTAGGGTGAGTGTTAGGTTTCCTGTGAGGGTTAGTGTTAAGGTAAGGTTTAGGGTGAGGATTAAGGTGAGAGGGTTATGTTTAGCATGAGTGTTAGGGTGAGTGTTAGGGTGATGGATAGGTTAAGGGTTAGGATTAGGGTGAGAGTGAGGGATAGGGTTAGGTTTAGGGTGAGGGTTAGGGGTAAGGTTAAGGTGAGGGTGAGGGTTAGGTTTAGGGTTAGTGTTAGGGTTACGGTGAAGGTGAGAGGGTTAGGTTTAGGATTAGGGTTAGGTTTAGGATTAGGTTTAGGTTGAGGGTGATGGTGAGGGTGAGGATTAGGGTGAGGGTTAGGGTTAGGGTTACGGTGAGGGTTAGTTTTAGAGTGATATTTAGGGTGAGGTTAAGGGTTAGAGTGAGGGTGATTGTTTGGGTGAGTGTGAGGGTTAGGGAATGGGTGAGGGTTAGAGTGGCGGTGAGAGTTAGGTTGTCAGTGAGGGTTAGGGTGAGGGTGAGGTTTAGGGTTAGGTTGAGGGATAGAGTTAGGGTTAGGGTGAGGGTGAGGGTTATGTTGAGGGTTAGCTTTAGGATTAGGGTTAGGGTTAGTGTGAGGATTAGCGTTAGGGTTAGGTTAGGGTTAGGGTGAGGGTAAGGTTTAGGGTGAGGTTTAGGGTGAGGGCGAGGATTAGGAAGAGGGTTAGTGTAAGGGTGAAGGTGAGGGTGAGGGTTATGGTAAGGGTGAGGATGATCGTTAGGGTGAAGGTTAGGGTGAGGTTTAGGGCTAGGGTGAGAGTTACGGAAAGGGTTAGGGTGTGGGTGATGGTGAAGGTTAGGGTTAGGGTTACGGTGAGGGTGAGGGTGAGACTGATGGTGAAGTTTAGGATTAGGGTTAGGCTGAGGGCGAGGGTCAGGGTGAGGGTGAGTGTTAGGTTTGGGGTGAAGTTTAGGGTTAGGGTTAGGGTGAGGGTTGTGGTTAGTTTTAGGGTTAGGATGAGGGTTAGTCTGAGGGGTAGGGTTAGGGTTAGGGTGAGGGTTAGGGTTAGTGTGAGGGTGAGGGTTAGGGTTAGATTTAGGGTTAGGGTGAGGGTTAGGGTGAGTTTAAGGTTTAGAGTGAGGTTTAGGGAGAGGGTGAAGGTTAGGGTTAGCATTAGGGTTAGGTTGAGGGTGAGGGTTAGGCTGAGGGTTAGGGTTAGGGTGAGGGCTAGGCTGAGGGTGAGGGTTAGGTTTAGGGTTAGGTTTAGGGTTAGGGATAGGGAGACCGTCAGGTTTGGTGTGAAGATTATGGTTAGAGTTAGCGGTAATATTAGGGTGAGGGTAAGGGTTAGGGTTAGGGTCAGTGTGAAGATTAGGGTTAGTGTGAGGGTTAGGGTTAGGGTTAGGGTTACGGTGAGGGTAAGGGTGAGGGTTAGGGTTAGGGTTAGGTTTAGGGTGACGGTTAGTTTGAGGGTTAGGGTTTGGGTTACGGTTAGGCTTAGGGTGAGGGTGAGGGTTAGGGTTGGCTTTAGATTTAGGGTTATTGTTAGGGTTAGGTTTAGGGTGAGGGTGTGGGTTATTGTTAGGGTTAGCGTGAGGGTGAAGATTAGGGTTAGCATTAGGTTTAGCGTGAGGGTGAGGGTTAGGTTTAGAGTTAGGGTTAGGGTGAGGGCTAGGCTGAGGGTGAGTGTTCGGTTTAGGTTTAGGGATAGGGTGAGGATTAGGGTGATGGTTAGGGTTGGGGTGAGCATTAGGCTGAGGTGTAGGGTTAGGGTTACATTGAGGGTTAAGTTTAGTGTGATTGTTAGGTTTAAGGTTAGGGTGAGAGTAAAGGTTAGGGTGAGGGATAGGGTGATGGTGAGGGTTAGGGTTAGGGTAAGGGTTAGTGTGAGGATTAGGGTTAGGGTTAGGGTTAGGGTGAGGGTGAGGGTACGGGTTAGGTTTAAGGTTAGTTTAAGTTTTAGGGTGAGGGTGAGGGTGAGAGTGAGTGTTAGGTTAAGAGTGAGTGTTATGCTCAGTTTTAGTGTGAGGGTTAGGTTTAGTGTTAGCGTGAGGGTGAGGTTTAGGGTTAGAGTTAGGGTTAGGGTGAGGGCAAGGCTGAGGGTGAGAGTTCGGTTTAGGTTTAGGGATAGGGTGAGGATTAGGGTGAGGGTTAGGGTTTGGGTGAGCATTAGGCTGAGGTGTAGGGTTAGGGTTACAGTGAGGGTTAGGTTTAGTGTGATTGTTAGGGTTAAGGTTAGGGTGACGCTAAGGGTTAGGGTGAGGGATAGGGTGAGGGTGAGGTTTAGGGTTAGGGTAAGGGTTAGTGTGAGGATTAGGGTTAGGGTTAGGGTGAGGGTACGGGTTAGGTTTAGGGTTAGTTTAAGGTTTAGGGTGAGGGTAAGGGTGAGAGTGAGGGTTAGGTTAAGAGTGAGTGTTATGCTTAGTGTTAGTGTGAGGTTTAGATTTAGTGTTAGGGTGAGGGTTGGGGTTAGGGTTAGGGTGAGTGTTAGGGTTAGGGTTAGGTTTAGGATGAGGGTGAGTGTTAGGGAAAGGGTCAGGGTTAGTCTTAGGGTTAGGGTTAGGGTTACGGTTAGAGTGAGGTTTAGGGTAACGGTGAGCCTTAGGGTTAGCATTTGGTTTAGGGTTAGGTTTAGGGTGAGGGTAAGGGTTAGGGTGAGTGTAAGGGTGAGGGTGAGGGGTAAGGTTAGCGTTAGGGTTAGTGTGAGATTTAGGGTGAGCTTTAGGATTATGGTTCGTGTTAGTGTTAGGGTTATTTTTAGGGTGAGGGTTAGGGTTAGGGTTAGGGTGAGGTTTAGGGTGAGTTTTAGGGTTAGGTTGAGGGTGAGGGTGAGGGTGAAGTTTAGGGTTAGCATTAGGTTAAGAGTGAGGGTGAGGGTTAGGGTTAGAGTTAGGGTTAGGGTGAGGGCTAGGCTGAAGGTGAGTGTTAGGGTTAGGTTTAGGGATAGGGTGAGGATTAGGGTGAGGGTTAGGGTGAACATTAGGCTGAGGGGTATGGTTAGGGTTACGGTGAGGGTTAGGTTTAGTGTGATTGTTAGGGTTAGGGTTAGGGTGAGCGTAAGGGTTAAGTTGAGGGATAGGGTGAGGGTGAGGGTTAGGGTTAGCATTAGGGTTAGAGTTAGGGTGAGGGTTAGATTTAGGGTTAGGGTTATGGTTATGGTTAGGGTGAGGGTGAGGTTTAGAGTTAGGGTTAGGTTTGGGGTTATTGTTAGGGTTAGGGATAGGGTTAAGGTTAGGGTGAGGGTGAGCATTATGGTTAGGGTTATTGTTAGGGTTAGGTTTAGGGTTAGGGTCAGGGTGAGGGTTAGAGTTAGGGTTAGGTTGAGGGTGAGTGAGAGGGTTAGGTTTAGAATTAGGGTTAGGTTTAGGGTTAGGCTTAGGTTGAGGTTGATTGTGAGGCTGAGGCTTAGTGTTTGGATTAGAGTTAGGGTTACCATGAGGGTTAGTGTTAGGGTGATATTTAGAATGAGGTTGAGAGTTAGGTTGAGGGTGATTGTTCAGGTTAGTGTGAGGGTTAGGGTGTGGGTGAGGGTTAGGGTGTCGGTAAGCGTTAGGGTTAGGGTTAGCATTAGTTTGAGGGTTAGGGTTAGGGTGACGTTGAGGTTTAGGGTGAAGGTTAGGGTTAGGGTTAGGGGTGGGTTATGTGTGAGGATTAGGGTTAGGGTCAGGGTTGGGGTTAGGATGAGGGTAAGGTTTAGGGTGAGGTTTAGGTTGAGGATGAGTGTTAGGGAGAGGATTAGGGTTAGGTTGAGTTTTAGGGCGAGGTTTAGGGTTAGGTTGAAGGTGAGGGTGAGGGTGAGGGTTAGGGTGATGGTTAGGTTCAGGCTTAGGGTTAGTGTGAGGGTTAGGGATATGGTTAGGGTGAGTGTAAGGGTGAGAGTTAGGGTTAGGGTTAGGGTGAGGGTGAGGTTGTCGGTTAGGATTAGGGTTAGGATTAGGGTTAGGCTGAGAGTGAGGATGACAGTGAGGGTGAGGGTTAGGGTTAGGATGATGTTTGAGTGAGGGTTATGGTGAGAGTGAATGTTAGGGTTAGCATTACCGTTAGGGTGAGGATGAGGTTTAGACTTAGGCTTAGGGTTAGGGTGAGGGCTAGGTTGATTGTTAGGGTTACGGTGAGGTTGAGGTTTAGGGTTAGGGTTTGGGTGAGGGTTAGGGTTAGGGTTATTTTTAGGGTTAGGGTGAGGGTTAGGCTGACAGTTAGGGTTAGGTTTAGGGTTTGGGTAAGGGTGAGGGTGAGGTTTAGGGTTAGGGTGAGGGTTAGTGTTAGGTTTAGGTTGAGGTTTAGGGTTAGTGTGAGGGTTGGGTTAGCGTGAGGGTAAAGGTTAGGGTTAGGCTCAGGATGAGGGTTAGTGATAGGATTAGGGTGAGGGTTACTGTGAGGGTTAGGATTAGGGTAAGGTTAAGGGTTAGTGTGTGGATTAGGGTTAGGGTGAGGGTTAGAGTCAGGGTGAGGGTTAGAGTATTGGTGAGGGTAAGGGTTAGGATGAGGGTTATGTTGATGCTGAGGGTTAGGGTTATTCTTATGGTTAGGGTGAGGGTTAGAGTGAGGATTAGGTTTAGGCTTAGTGTTATAGTGCGGTTTTGGGTTAGTTTTAGGGTTAGGATTAGGATTAGCATTATGAAGAGGGTTAGGGTTAGGGTTAGTGTGAGGATTAGGGTTAGGGTTAGGGTTAGGGTTAGGGTAAGGGTAAGGGTTTGGTTGAGGTTTAGTGTGAGGGTGAGGTTTAGGGAGAGGGTTAGGGTTAGGGGGAGGGTTAGGTTGAGGCTTAGGTTTAGGGTTAGGTTGAGGGTGAGGGTTAGGTTTAGGTTGAGGGTGAGGGTGAGGATTAGGATTAGGGTTAGTGCTAGGGTTAGGGTGAGGGTGAGGGTGAGGGTGATTTTTAATATTAGGGTGTCATTTAGGTTTGATGGTGAGGGTTAGGTTTAGGTTTAGGGTTAGGGTGAGGATTAAGCTAAGAGGTAGGGTTAGGGTTAGGGTTAGTGTGAGGGTTAGGGTGAGGGTTAGGGTTATTGTTAAGGATAGGGTTAGGGTGAGGGGTAAGGTGAGGGCTAGGGTTAGGGTTAGGGTGAATTTTAGGGTGAGAGTTAGGCTGAGGGTGAGGGTTAGTTTTAGGGAGAGGGTAAGGTTTAGGTTGAGGGTTAGGGTGAGGGTGTTGTTAGGGTTAGCATTAGTGTTAGGGTGAGGGTGAGGGTTAGGTTTAGTTATAGGGTAAGGATTAGGGTTAGGGTGAGTGTTAGGCTGAGGAGTAGGTTTAGGGTTAGGGTGAGGGTTAGGGTTAGGGTGAGGGTTAGGGATTGGGTTACGGTTAGTGTTAGGGTGAGTGTGAGGGTGAGGGTTAGAGTTAGGGTTAGGTTGAGGGTGAGGTTGAGGTTCAGGTTTAGGATTAGGGTTAGGGTTAAAGTTAGGGTGAGGCTAAGGTTTAGGGTAAGGTTTAGTGTGAGGGTGAGGGTTAAGTTGACGGTTAGGGTGAAGTTGAGGGTTAGGTTTAGGTTTAGGATTCGTGTGATGGTGTGGGTTAGGATTAGGGTGAGGTTAATTGTTAGAGCGAGGGTTACGGTGAGGATGAATGTTAGGGTTAGCATTAGGATCAGGGTGAGGTTGAGGGTTAGGCTTAGGGTTAGGGTTAGGGTGAAGGCTAGGCTGAAGGTGAGGGTTAGGGTAAGGTTTAGGATGTGGGTTATGTTTAGGGTGAGGATGAGGGTTAGGTTTATGGTTTGTGTGAGGGTTAGGGTTAGGTTTAGGGTGAGGCTGTGGGTGAAGGGTGAGGTTTAGTGTGAGGGTGAGGTTTAGGGAGAGGGTTAGGGTGAGGGTTTGGTTGAGGGTTAGGGTTAGGGTTAGGGTGAGTGTAAGGGTGAGGGTGAGGTTTAGTGTGAGGGTGAGGTTAAGGGAGAGGGTTAGCGTTAGGTGTAGGTTTAGGTTGAGGGTTAGGGTTAGGGTGAGGGTGAGGGTGAGGGTGAGGGTGAGGGTTAGTTTGAGGGTGAGGGTGAGGGTTAGGATTAGGGTTAGTGTTAGGGTTAGGCTGAGGTTGAGGTTGAGTGTGAGGGTTAGGCTGACGTTTAGGGTTAGGGTGACGTTTAGGGATAATGGTGAGGGTTAGGTTTAGGTTTAGGGTTAGGGTGAGGATTAGGCTGAGGGGTAGGGTTAGGGTTAGGGTGAGGGTTAGGGTTCGTGTGAGGGTTAACTTGAGGGTTAGGGTGAACGTAAGGATTAGGGTGAGGGTTAGCGTGTGGGTGAGCCGTAGGGTTAGTCTTAGCGTGAGGCTTAGGGTGAGGGTGAAGGTTAGGGTTAGCATTAGGGTTAGGGTGAGGGTGAGGGTTAGGTTTACAGTTAGTGTTACGGTGAGGGCTAGGCTGAGGGTGACGGTTAGGGTTAGGTTTAGTTATAGGGTAAGGGTTAAGGTTAGGATTAAGGTTAGGGTGAGTGTTTGGCTGAGGAGTAGGTTTAGGGTTAGGGTGAGGGTTAGAGTTAGGGTGAGGATGAGGTTTAAGTTTAGGGTTATTGTTAGGGTTAGGGTTAGAGTTAGGGTCAGGGTGAGGGTTAGGATTAGGGTTAGAGTTAGGGTTAGGGTGAGGGTGAGGGAGAGGGTTATTTTGAAGATTAGGGTTAGGTTTAAGTTTAGGTTAGGGTGAGCGTTAGGCTGAGGGGTAGGTTAAGAGTTAGGGTTAGGGTTAGGTTTAGGTTTACGGTTAGGGTCAGGGTGAGGGTAAGTATTACGGTGAGGTATAGGGTGAGGGTGAGGGTTAGGGTTAGCATTCGGGTTAGGGTTAGGATTAGGTTGAGGGTTAGGGTTAGGTTTAGGGTTAGGGTGAGGTTTAAAGTGATGGTTAGTTTTAGTGTTAGGGTTAGGGTGAGGGTAAGTGTTAGAGTGAGGTTTAGGTTGAGGGTGAGGTTTAGGCTGACGTTTAGGTTAGGGTGAGGGTTAGCGTTAGGGTTAGGGTTAGGGTGAGGGTGAGGGTTAGGTTTAGGTTGAGGTTAAAGTTTAGGGTGAGGGTTAGGTTGAGGGTGAAGGTTAGGCTTAGCATTAGGGTTAGGGTGAGTTTGAGGGTTCAGCTTAGGGTTAGGGTTAGGGTGTGGTATAGTCTGAGGGTGAGGGTTAGTGTTAGGTTTAGGGTGAGGGTTAGGGTTAGGGTGAGGTTGAGGGTTAGAGTTATGGTTTATTTGAGAGTTAGTTTTAGGGTAAGGTTTAGGGTGAGGGTGAGGTTTAGGGTTAGGTTAGCATTATTGTTAGGGTTAGGGTTAGGGTGAGGGTGAGGGTGAGGGTTACGTTTAGCAATAGGATTAGGGCGAGTTTAAGGTTTAGGGTGAGGTTCAGGGTGAGGGTGAGGTGTATGTCGAGGTTTAGGAATAGGGTGAGGGTTAGGGTTCGGGTTAGGGTTAGCGTGAGGGTGAGGGAGAGGGTTCGATTTAGGATTAGGTTTAGGGTTAGGGTTAGGCTTAGGGTGAGGGTGATGTTGAGGGTGAGGTTTAGGGTTAGGGTTGGGGTTAGGATTAGGGTTAGGATGAGAGTTAGGCTTAGGGTTAGGGTGAGGGTGAGGGTTAGGCTTAGGGTGTGGGTGAGGCTTCGGGTGACAGAGATGGTTAGGGTGACGGTGAGGGCTAGAGTGAGTGTTAGGGTTTGGGTTAGCGTTAGGGTGAGGGATAGGGTTAGGGTTAGGGTAAGAGTGAGGGTTAGGATGAAGGTTAGGTTTAGGATTAGAGTCAGAGTTAGTGTGTATATTAGGGTTAGGGTTAGGTTGAGGGTAAGGTTTATGTTGAGGTTTAGGGTGAGGGTGAGGGTTAGGGAGATGGTTAGGGTTAGAGTGAGGGTGAGGGTGAGGGTTTGGGTTAGGGTTAGGTTGAGTGTGAGGGTCCTGGTGAGGTTTAGTGTTATGGTGAGGATTAGGTATAGGTTCAGAGTTAGGCTGAGGGTGAGGGTGAGGGTTAGGTTTAGGGTTAGTGTGAGGGTGAGGGTGAGGTTTAGCATTAGGTTTATTTTTCGGATTAGGCTGAGGGTGAGGATGAGGGTGAGTATGAGGGTGAGGGTTAGAATTAGGGTGATGCTTAGGGTTAGGATTATGGTGTGGGTGAGGGGAAGGGTTAGATTTAGGGTTAGGTTGAGGGTTAGGCTGAGGGTTAGGTTTAGGGTGAGGGTGAGGGTGAGGGTGAGCTGTAGGGTTAGGGTTAGGGTTAGCATGAGGGTTAGGTTTAGGGTTCATGTTAAGGATAAGGTTAGGGTGAAGGGTAGGGTGAGGGCTAGGGTTAGGGTTAGGGTGAGTTTTAGGGTGAGGGTTAGGGTGAGGGTGAGGTTTAGAGAGAGGGTTAGGGTTAGGTTGAAGGTTAGGGCGAGGGTTACGGTTACGGTGAATTTCAGGTTAAGGTTTAGGTTGAGGTTTAGTGTGAGGCTGAGGTTTAGGGAGACTGTTAGGGTTAGGTTGAGGTTTAGGGCGAGGTTTAGGGTTAGGGTGAGGGTTAGGCTGAGGGGTAGGTTTAGGGTTAGGTTGAGGGTTAGAGTCAGTGTAAGTGTTAGGGTTAGGGTTAGGATTAGGGTGAGGGTTAGGGTTCGGGTGAGGGGTAGGGTTAGTGTTATAGTTAGCGTGAAGTTTAGGGTGAGGGTTAGCGTTAGGGTTAGTGTTAGGGTTAGGGTTAGGGTGAGGGTTAGGGTTAGGGTTAGGATTAGGGTGAGGGGTAGGGTTAGGTTTAGGGTGAGGGTTAGGGTGAGGGTTAGGGTTAGGGTGAGGGTGAGGGTTAGGGTGAGGGTTAGGTTTAGGGTTAGGTTGCGAGTGAGGATTAGCGTTAGGGTTAGGGTTAGGGTGAGGCTAAGGATTAGGGTGAGGTTTAGGGTGAGGGTGTGTGTTAGGGAGATGGTTAGGTTTAGGTTGAGGGTTAGGGTGAGGGTTAGGGTTATGTTGAGGTTGAGGGTGACGGTTAGGGTGCGTGTTAGGGTTAGTGTGAGTGTTACGGATATGGTTAGGGTGAGAGTGAGGGTGAGATTTAGGGTTAGTTTTAGGGTGAGGGTTAGGTTGAGGGTTAGGGTCAGTGTAAGTGTTAAGGTTAGGGTTAGGATTAGGGTGAGGGTTAGGGTGCGGGTGAGGGGTTGGGTTAGGGTTATAGTTAGCGTGAAGTTTAGGTTGAGGATTAGCGTTAGGGTTAGTGTTAGGTTTAGGGTTAGGGTGAGGGTGAGGGTGAGGAATTGGATTAGGGATAGCATTAAGGTTAGGCTGAGGGTGAGGGTGACGGTGAGGTTGAGGGTTAGGGTTAGGGTGAGGTTTAGGGTAGGGTAGGGTTAGGGTGAGGGTTAGTGTAAGGTTTAGAGTTAGGATGAGGGTTAGGCTGAGGGGTAGGTTTACTGTTAGGGTGAGGGTTAGGATTAGGGTTAGGGTTAGTGTTAGGGTTAGGGTTAGGGTGAGGGTTAGGGTGAGGGTGAGGGTTAGGGTTAGGGTTAAGGTCAGGATTAGGTTGAGGGTTAGTGTTAGGGTGAGTGTGAGGATTAGATTAAGGATGAGGGTAAGTTTTCGCTTGAGGTTTAGTATGAGGGTGCAGGATAGGGTTAGCATTAGTGTCAGGGTGAGGGTGTGGCTTAGGGTGAGTGTTAGGTTTAGGGCTAGGGTGAGGGTGAGTATTAGGATGAGGGTTAGGGTTAGGGTGAGGCTAAGGTTTAGGGTGAGGTTTAGTGTGAGGGTGAGGGTTAAGCTGATGGTTAGGTTTAGGTTGAGGTTTAGGGTTAGGATTAGGGTTAGGGTGAGGGTGAGGGTTAGGATTAGGGTGAGGTTAAGGGTTAGATTTAGGGTTACAGTGAGGATGAAAATTAAGGATAGTATTAGGGTTAGGGTGAGGGTGAGGGTTAGGCTTATGGTTAGGGTTAGTGTGAGGGATAGGCTGAAGTTGAAGGTTAGGGTTAGGTTTAGGATGTGGGTTAAGGTTAGGGTGAGGGTGAGTTTTAGGGTTAGGGTTTGGGTAAGGGTTAGGGTTAGGGTGAGGGAGAGGGTTAGGGTTAGGGTTAGGGTTATTGTTAGGTTTAGGGTTAGTGTTAGGTTTAGTGTGAGGGTGAGTTTGAGGGTGAGGGTTACGGTTAGGGTTAGCGTTAGGGTTATTATTAGTGTTAGGGTTAGGGTTACGTTGAGGTTTATTGCGAGGATAAGGGTTAGATTTAGGGTGAGGGTGAGGGTTAGGATTAGGGGGAGGGGGAGGGTTAGGGTTTGGGTTAGCCTTAGGTTTAACATGAGTGTGAGGGAGAGGGTTAGGTTTCTGATCAGGATTAGGTTTATGGTTAGGCTTAGGATGAGTTTGATGGTGAGGATGAGGCATAGGGCAAGGGTTACGTTTAGGTTTAGGGAGAGGGTTAGCGTTAGTGTGATATTTAAGGTGAGGTTGAGGGTTAGGATGAAGCTGAGGTTTAGCGTGAGTGTGAGAGTTAGGGTGTGGGTGAGGGTTAGGCTGAGGTTTAGGGTTTGGGTTAGGGTGACTGTGAGTGTGAGGGTGAGGGTTAGGGTTAGGGTTAGTGTGAGGATTAGGGTTAGGGTTAGGGTTAGTGTGAGGGTAAGGGTTAGGTTGAGGTTTAGTGTGAGGGTGACGATTAGGGAGAGGGATAGGGATAGGGGGAGGGTTAGGTTGAGGGTTAGGTTTAGGGTTAGGGTGAGGGTTAAGGTTAGGGTGAGGGTGAGTGTTAAGATTAGGGTTAGCGCTAGGGTTAGGCTGAGGGTGAGGGTGAGGGTATGCGTGAGGTTTAATGTTAGGGTATCATTTAGGGTTAATGGTGTGGGTTAGGTTTAGGTTTAGGGTTAGGATGAGCATTAGGTCAGGATTAGGGTGAGGGTAAGGGTTTATGTTAGGTTTAGGGTGAGGGTTAGTGTGAGGGTAAGGGTTAGGGTGAGGTTTATTGTGAGGGTTAGCGGTAGGGTTAGGGTTAGGGTTAGCGTGAGGGTTAGGGTGAGGATTAGGGTTAGGGTTCGTGTTAAGGATAGGGTTAGGGTGAGGAGTAGGGTGAGGGCTAGGGTTAGGGTTAGGGTGAGTTTTAGGGTGAGGGTTAGGGTGAGGGTTAGGTTGAGGGTGAGGGTTAGGTTTAGGGAGAGGGTACGTGTTAGAGAGAGGGTTAGGGTGAGGGTGAAGATTATGGTTAGAATTAGTGTTAGGGTGAGGGTGAGGGTTAGGTTCAGAGTTAGTTTTATGGTGAGGGCTAGGCTCAGGGTGAGGGTTAGGGTTAGGTTTAGTTATAGGGTAAGGATTAGGGTTAGGGTGAGTTTTAGGCGGAGGAGTAGGTTTAGGGTTAGGGTGAGGGTTAGGGTGAGGGTGAGGGTTAGGGATTGGGTTAGGTTTCGGGTTAGGGTGAGGGTGAAGGTGAGGGTTAGGGTTAGTGTTGGGTTGAGGGTGAGGGTGAGGTTCAGGGTTAGGATTAGGGTTAGGGTTAGGGTTAGGGTGAGGCTAAGCTTTAGGATGAGGTTTAGTGTGAGGGTGAGTTTTAAGGTGACGGTTAGGGTTAGGTTGAGGGTTAGGTTTAGGTTTAGGTTTTGGGTAAGGTTGAGGTTTAGGATTAGGGTGAGGTTAAGGGTTAGAGTGAGGGTTAGGGTGAGGATGAAGGTTAGGGTTAGCATTAGGGTTAGGGTGAGGGTGAGGTTTAGGCTTAGGGTTAGAATTAGGGTGAGGACTAGGCTGAAGGTGAGGGTTAGGGTTAGCTTTAGGATGTGGGTTAAGGTTAGGGTGAGGATGAGGGTTAGGGTTTGTGTTTGTGTGAGGGTTTGGGTTAGGGTTAGGGTGAGGGTGGGGGAGAGGTTTAGGTTAGGGTTAGGGTTATTTTTAGGGTTAGGATTAGGGTTAGGGTTACGGTGAGGGTGAGGATGAGGTTGAGGGTTGCGGTTAGGTTTAGGGTTAGGGTTATTGTTAGGCTTAGTTTAGGCTGAGGGTGAGTGTTATTGTTAGATTTAGGGATAGGGTGAAGGTGAGGGTTAGGGTTAGGGTTAGGGTTAGGGTGAGGTTGAGGGAGAGGGTTAGGTTTAGGGTGAGGTTTAGCGTTAGGGTGATATTTAGAGAGAGGGTTAGGGTGAGGGAGAGGGTTATTTTTAGGATTAGGGTTAGGTTTATGGTTAGGCTTACTGTGAGGGTGATGGTGAGGTTCAGGTTTAGCGTGAGGTTTAGGGTTAAGGTTACCATGAGGGTTACTGTTAGGATGATATTTAGGGTGAGGTTGAGGCTTAGGGTGATGGTGATTGTTCGGGTTAGTGTGAGGGTTAGGGTGTGGGTGAGGATTAGTGTGAAAATGAGGGTGAGGGTTAGTGTTAGGGTGAGGTTTAGAGTTAGGGTTAGGGTTAGGGTGAGGGTTAGTGTAAGGTTTAGGGTTACTATGAGGGTTAGGCTGAGGTGTAGGTTTAGGGTTATGGTGAGGGTTATGGTTAGTGTGAGTTAGGTTTAGGGTTAGGATTAGGGTGAGGGTTAGGGTGGGGGTCAGGGGTAGGATTAGTGTTATAGTTAGACTGAAGTTTAGGGTAAGGGTTAGCTTTAGGGTTAGTGTTCGGGTTAGGGTTAGGGTGAAGTTTAGAGTGAATGTTAGGGTTAGGGTTAGGGTTAAGGTGAGGTTTAGGGTGAGGGTTAGGGTTAGGGTGAGCGTGAGGGTTAGGTTTAGGTTGAGGGTAAGTTTTAGCATGGGGGTTAGGTTTAGGGTTAGGGTGAGGGTGAGGATTAGGGTTAGGGTTAGGGTGAGGATTAGGGTTAGGGTTAGGGTTAGGGTTAGGGTGAGTCTATGGGTTAGGGCGAGGTTTAGTGTGATAGCGAGAGTTAAGCTGACGGTTAGTGTTAGGTTGAGGGTTAGGGTTAAGGTTAGGGTGAGGGTGAGGGTTAGGATTAGGGTGAGGTTAAGGGTTAGAGTGAGGGTTACTGTGAGGATGAAGGTTAGGGTTAACATTAGGGTTAGGGTGAGGGTGAGGGTTAGGCTTAGGGTTAGGGTTAGGGTGAGGGCTAGTCTGAACGTGAGGTTTATGTTTAGGGTTAGGATGAGGGTGAGGGTTAAGGTTAGGGTTAGGGTTAGTGAGAGCGTTAGGGTTAGGATAGGGTTAGGATTAGGGTTAGGGTTAGGGTGAGGGTTATTGTTAGGGTTAGTTTTAGGGTGAGGGTGAGTGTGAAGGTTAGGGTTAGGGTTAGGGTTAGGATGAGGGTTAGGGTTAGGATTAGAGTTAGGATTAGTGTGAGGATTAGGGTTAGGGTTAGGGTTAGCGTGAGGGTAAGGTTTAGGGTTAGGGTTATCGTAGGGTTTACTGTGAGTGTTAGGTGAGGGTGAGGGTTAGGTTTAGTGTGGGTTTTAGGATCAGTGTTAGGGTGAGGGTTAGGTTTACTGTTAGGGTTAGGTATAAGGTGAGAGTTAGGGTTAGGGTGAGGGTGAGGGTTAGGGATAGGGTTATTGTTTGGGTTAGGGTTAGGGTTAGGTTTAGTTAGAGTGACGGTTACCATGAGGATGAAGGTTAGGGTTAACATTAGGGTTAGAGTGAGTGAGGGTTAGGCTTAGGGTTAGGGTTAGGGTGAGGGCTAGGCTGAAGTTGAGGGTTTTGGTTAGAGTTAGGATGAGGGTGAAGGTGAGGTTTAGGGTGAGGGTAAGTGTTAGGGTTCTAGTTAGGGTAAGGTTTAGTTTGAGGGTTAGGTATTGAGTGAGGACTAGTTTTAGTTTGAGTGTTAGGGTGAGGGTTAGGTTGAGTGTTAGGGTTAGGGTGAGGGTGAGGGTTAGGGTGACAGTGAGAATTAGGGTGAGGGTGAGTTTCAGGGTTAAGGTTAGCATTAGGGTAAGGGTTAGTGTGAGGGTGAGGGTTAGGGTTAGGGTTAGGTTTAGGGTTAGTATAGGGATTATGGTTAGGGTTAGGGTGAGGGTAAGGGTTAGGGTGAGGTTTTAGGAGAGGGTTAGTGTTACGGTGAGAGTTAGAGTTAGGGTTAGGGTGAGCGTATGTGTTAGGGTGAGGGTTAGGTTGAGGGTGAGTGTTAGGATTAGTTTTAGGGTTATGTTGAGGGTGAGGGTTAGGGTTAGGTTTAGGTTTAGGGTGAGGTTTAGGGTGAGAGTGAGATTTAGAGATAGGGTTAGGGTTAAGGTGAGGGTTAGGGTAAGGGTTAGGGTTAGGGTTAGGGTGAAGGTGAGTTTTAGGGTGAGGGTGAGTGTTAGGTTAGCTTCAGGATTAGGGTGAACATTAGGATTAGGTTTAGGGTTATGTTGAGGGTGAGGGTTAGGGTTAGGGTTAGGTTTAGGGTGAGGTTTAGGGTGAGAGTGAGATTTAGAGAGAGGTTTAGGGTTAAGGTGAGGGTTAGGGTAAGGGTTAGGGTTAGGGTTAGGGTGAAGGTGAGCTTTAGGGTGAGGGTGAGTGTTAGGTTAGCTTGAGCATTAGGGTGAACATTAGGATTACCGTTAGTGTTAGTGTTAGTGTTAGGGTTAGGATTAGGGTGAGGGTTAGGATGTTGGTTAGGGTGAGGGTGAGTTTTAGGGTGAGGGTGAGGGTTAGGTTTAGGGAGAAGTTAAGGATTAGGGTGAGGGTTAGGGTGAGGTTGAAGGTTAGGTTTAGCATTAGATTTAGGGTGAGTGTGAGGGTTAGGGTTAGGGTGAGTGCAAGGCTGAGGGTGAGGGTTAGGATTAGGTTTAGGGATAGGGTGAGGATTAGGGTTAGGGTTAGGGTTAGTGTAGGTGTTAGGCTGAGGGATAGGGTTAGGGTTAGGGTGAGGGTTATGTTTAGTGTGATTGTTAGTGTTAAGGTGAGGGTGAGGTTAAGGGTTAGAATAACGGATAGATTGAGGGTGAGTGTTAGAGTTAGCATTAGGGTTAGGGATAGGGTGAGGGTTAGGGTTAGGATTAGGATGAGGGTGAGGGTGAGTGTTTGGGATAGGGTGAGGTTGAGGGTAGGGTTTAGGGTTAGGATTCGGGTGAGCATTTGGGTGATGTTTATGGTTAGGGTTAGGGTTAGTGTGAATATTAGGGTTAGTTTTAGGGTTAGGGTGAGGGTAAGTTATAGGGTGAGTTTTAGGGTGAGGGTGAGTCTTAGACTGACATTTAGGTTTAAGGTGAGGGTTAGGGTTAGGGTTAGGGATATGGTGAGTGTGAGGGTTAGGTTTAGGGTGAGGTTAAGGTTTAGGGTAAGGGTTAGGGTGATGGTGAAGTTTAGGGTTAGCATTAAGGTTAGGGTGAGGGTGAGGATTAGGCTTGGGGTTACGGTTAATGTCAGGGTTGGGTTTGGGTGAGGGTTATTTTTAGGGTTAGGATTATGGTTAGGGGAAGGTTGAGGGTGAGGGTGAGCGTTAGGGTTATTGTTAGGGTCAGGGTAAGGGTGAGGATTAGGGTGAGGGTGAGGGTTAGGGTGAGGGTGAGGTTTAGGGTTAGGGTGAGGGTTAGGGTTAGGATTAGGGTTAGGATGTGGACTAGGATGAGGATGAGGGTTAGGGTTAGGGTTAGGGTGAGGGTTTGGGTTAGGGTGAGGTTTTGGGTGAGGGGTATATTTAAGGTTAAGGTTAGGGTGAGGGTAAGGGTTAGGGTGAGGTTTAGGTTGAGGGTGAGATTTAGGGTGAGGGTTAGTTTGATGGTGAGGGTTAGGGTTAGGGTTAGGTTGAGGGTATGTTTCAGGGTGAGTGTTAGGGTGAGGCTTAATGTTAGGGAGATGGTTAGGGATAGGGTTAGGGTGAGGATTAGGGTGAGGGTGAGGTTGAGGGTTAGGGTATGGGTTAGGTTCATTGTGAGGTTGAGGTTCAGTGTTAGGATTATTGTTAAAGTTAGGGTTAGGCTGAGGGTAAGGGTGAGGGTGAGCATTAGGGTTAGGTTGAGGGTTAGGGATAGCGTTAGGGTTAGGGTGAGGATTAGTGTTAGGGTTTGGGTGAGGGTTAAGGTTAGGGTTATTGTTAGGGTTAGTGTTAGTGTTAGGGTCAGGGTGTGGATTAAGTTTAGGGTTAGAGTTAGGGTTAGAGAGAGAGTGAGGGAGAGGGTTAGGTTTAGGATTAGGATTAGCTTTATGGTTAGGCTTAGCGTGAGGGTGATGGGGAGGGTGAGGGTTAGGGTGAGGGTTAGGGTTAGGGTTACCGTGAGGGCTAGTGTTAGGGTTTTATTTAGGGTGAGGTTGACGGTTAGGGTGAGGGTGATTGTTCGGGTTAGTGTGAGGGTTAGGGTGTGGGTGAGTTTTAGGAAGACAGTGAGGGTTAGGTTAACGGTGAGCGTTAGGGTTAGGTTTAGCGTTAGGGTGAGGGTTAGGGTTAGGGTTAGGGTGAGGTGAGGGTTAGGGTGAAGGTTAGGATTAGAGTTAGGGTTAGTGTGAGGATCAGGGTTAGGGTTAGGGTGAGGGTAAGGATTAGGGTGAGGGTGAGGTTTAGGTTTAGGGTTATATTTAGGGTTAATGGTGAGGGTTTGGTTTAGGTTTAGGGTTAGTATGAGGATTAGGCTGAGGGGTAGGTTTAGGGTTAGGGTGAGGGTTAGGGTTAGTGTGAGGATTAGTGTTCGGGTTAGGGTGAGGGTAAGGTTTAGGTTGAGGGTTAGCATGAGTATGAGCGATAGGGTTAGGTTTAGCCTGAGGGTTAGGGTGAGGGTTAGGGTTAAGGTTAGTGTTAGGGATAGGGTTAGGGTGAGGGGTAGGTTTAGGGTTAGGGTGAGTTTTAGGGTGAGGGTTAGGGTTAGGGTGTTAGTTAGGGTGAGGGTGAGGGTTAGGTTTAGGGAGAGGGTAAGGGTTAGGTTGAGGGTTAGGTTCCCGGTGAAGTTTAGGGTTAGCATTAGGGTTAGTGTGAGGGTGTGCATTAGGTTTAAGGTTAGTGTTAGGGTGAGGGCTAGGCTGAGGGTGAGGGTTAGGGTTAGGTTTAGGGATAGGGTAAGGTTTAGGCTTATGGTTAGGGTTAGGTTGAGCATTATGCTGCGGGGTAGGTTTAGGTTTAGGCTGATGGGTAGGTTTAGTTTTAGGGCAAGGGTTAGGTTTAGTGTGAGGTTTAGGGTTAGGGTTAGGGTGAAGGTTAGGCTGAGGGTGAAGGTTAGGCTTAGCATTAGGTTTAGGCTGAGGGTGAAGGTTGGGCTTAGGGTTAGGGATAGGGTGTTGGCTAGTCTGAGGGGGAGGGTTAGTGTTAGGTTTATGGTGAGGGTTAGGGTTAGGGTGAGGGTGAGATTTAGTGTTAGGGTTTAGGTGAGACTTTTGTTTAGGATTAGGGTTAGGGTGAGGGTGAGGTTTAGGGTTGGGGATAGGGTGAGGGTTATTGTTAGGTTTAGGGTTAGGGTTAGGGGAAGGTTTAGGGTGAGGGTGAGGGTTAGGGTAATTGTTAGGGTCAGGGTTAGGGTGAGGATTAGGGTTAGGGTGAGAGTTAGGGTGTGGGTGAGGGTTAGGTTTAGGGTGAGGGTTAGGGTTAGGATTAGGGTTAGGATGTGGGCTAGGGTGAGGATGAGGGTTAGTGTTAGGGTTTAAGTTGAGGGTTAGGGTTAGGGTGAGGGTTTGGTTAAGGGGTATGTTTAAGGTTAGGGTTAGGGTGAGGGTAAGTGTTAGGGTGAGTTTTAGGGTGAGGGTGAGATTTAGGGGGAGGGTTAGGTTGAGGGTGAGGGTTAGGTTAGGGTTAGGTTGAGGGTATGTGTTAGGGTGAGTGTTAGGGTGAGGGTTAAGTTAAGGGAGATGGTTAGGGATAGGGTTAGGGTGAGGTTTAGGGTGAGGGTAATGGTATGGGTAAGGGTATGGGTTAGGTTCAGTGTGAGGGTGAGGTTCAGTGTTAGGATTATTGTTAAAGTTAGGGTTAGGCTGAGAGTAAGGTGAGGGTGTGGGTGAGGGTTAGGTTTAGGGTTAGGATTAGAGTTAGGGTGAGGGTAAGGGTTAGGGTGAGTTTTAGGGTGAGGGTGAGTTTTAGGAAGAGGGTTAGGGTTTGGGTTAGGGTTAGGGTGAGTGTGAGGCAGAGGGTTAAGTTTAGGACTAGGTTTAGGGTTAGGGTTAGGTTTAGGGTGAGGGTGATGTTGAGGGTGAGGTTTAGTGTGAGGGTTATGCTTAGGATTATGGTGAGAGTTAGGGACAGAGTGATGATTAGGGTGAGGGTGAGGGTTAGGGAGTGGGTGAGGGTTAGGATTAGGGTTAGGGTAAGGGCTAGGTTAAGGGTGAGGGTTAGGTTGAGTTTGAGTGTTAGGGTTAGGGTTAGGGTTAGGGTGAGTGTAAGAGTTAGGGTGAGGGTTAGGGTGAGATTGAGGTTTAGGTTTAGCGTTAGGGTTAGTGTGAGGGTTAGGGTGAGGGTTAGGGTTAGGGTTACCTGAGAATTAGGGTTAGGGTTATGGTGAGGGTGAGGGTGAGGTTGAGGGTTAGGGTGTGGGTGAGGCTTAGGGTGACGGTGACGTTAGGGTGACCGTGAGGGTTAGGGTGAGGGTTAGGGTTAGGCTTAGGCTTAGGGTGATGGTTAGGGTGAGTTTTAGGGTTAGGGATAGATTTAGGGTTAGTTTGAGGATTAGGTTTAGGGTTAGGGTGAGGGTAAGGGTTAGGGTGAGGATGGGGTTTAGGGTTAGGGTTAGGGTAAGATTGAGGGTGAGGTTTAGTTTTAAATTTGGTTGAGGGTTAGGGTTATGTTGAGGGTTAGGGTTAGGTTTAGGGTTAGGGTGAGGGTGAGGGTGAGGGTTAGGGTGAGGGTGAGTTTGAGGGTGAGTATTAGGGTTAGGGTAAGGGACAGAGTGAAAATGAGTTTTAGAGTTAGGGTTAGGGTGAGGGTGAGGGTTAGTGTGAGGGTTCGGGTTAGGGTTAGGTTTAGGGTTAGTGTGTGGATTAGGAATAGGGTTAGGGTTAGGTTGAGTGTTAGGGTTAGTGTGAGGGGTAGGGTGACGGTGAGGGTAAGGGTTAGGGTGAGTGTTAGAGTGAGGCTGAGGGTTAGGGTTATTGTTAGTGTTAGGGTGAGGGTTAGGGTTAGGTTTAGGGTTATGGTGGGGGTTAGGATGAGGGTTGGGTTTAGGGTTAGGTTTAAAGTTAGGATGAGGTTTAGGGTTATATTGAGGTTTAGGGTTATGGTGAGTGTTAGGGTGAGGGTGAGGGTTAGGATTAGGATTAGGTTTAGGATGATGGCTTGGTTGAGGGTTAGGGTTAGGGTTAGGTTTAGGGTGAGGATTAGGGTTTGGGTTTGGGTGAGGGTTAAGGTTAGGGTTATTGTTAGGGTTAGTGTTAGGGTTAGTGTCACGGTTTGGGTTAAGTTTAGGGTTAGAGTTAGGGTTAGGGAGAGAGTGAGGGAGAGGGCTATGTTTAGGATTAGGATTAGCTTTACGGTTAGGCTGAGGGTGAGGTTGATGGGGAGGGTGAGGGTTAGGGTGAGGGTTAGGGTTAGGGTTAGGATTAGGGTTACCGTGAGGGTTAGTGTTAGGGTTTTATTTAGGGTGAGGTTGATTGTTCGGGTTAGTGTGAGGGTTAGGGTGTGGGTGAGTTTTATGAAGACAGTGAGGGTTAGGTTAACGGTGAGCGTTAGTGTTAGGTTTAGCGTTAGGGTGAGGGTTAGGGTTAGGGTTAGGGTGAGGGTCAGGGTGAGGGTGAAGGTTAGGTTTAGAGTTAGGGTTAGTGTGAGGATTAGGGTTAGGGTTAGGGTGAGGGTAAGGATTAGGGTGAGGGTGAGGTTTAGGGTTAGGATCACATTTAGTGTTAATCGTGAGGGTTTGGTTTAGGTTTAGGGTTAGGATGAGGATTAGGCTGAGGGCTAGGTTTAGGGTTAGGGTGAGAGTTAGGGTTAGTGTTCGGGTTAGTGTTCGGGTTAGGGTGAGGGTAAGGTTTAGGGTGAGGGTTAACGTGAGTATGAGCGATAGGTTAGGGTTAGGGTTAGCGTGAGGGTTAGGGTGAGGGTTAGGGTTAGGGTTAGTGTTAGGGATAGGGTTAGGGTGAGGTTTAGGGTGAGGGTTAGGTTTAGGGTTAGAGTGAGTTTTAGGGTGAGCGTTACGGTTAGGGTGTTAGTTAATGTGAGGGTGAGGGTTAGGTTTAGGGAGAGGGTAAGTGTTAGGATGAGGGTTAGGGTGCAGGTGAAGGTTAGGGTTAGCAATAGGGTTAGGGTGAGGGTGTGCGTTAGGTTTAGGGTTAGTGTTAGGGTGAGGGCTACGCTGAGGGTGAGGGTTAGGGTTAGCTTTAGGGATAGGGTAAGGATTAGGTTCATGGTTAGTGTTAGGTTGAGCGTTAGGCTGAGGGGTAGGTTTATGGTTAGGCTGATGGGTAGGTTTAGTTTTAGGGTGAGGGTTAGGTTTAGTGTGAGGGTTAGGTTTTGGGTTAGGGTGAAGGTTAGGCTGAGGGTGAAGGTTAGGCTTAGCATTAGGGTTAGGGTGAGGGTGAAGGTTTGGCTTAGGCTTAGGGTTAGGTTGTTGGCTAGTCTGAGCGTGAGGTTTAGTGTTAGCTTTAGGGTGAGGGTTAGGGCTAGGGTGAGGGTGAGGTTTAGTGTTAGGGTTTAGGTGAGACTTAGGTTTAGGGTTAGGGTTAGGGTTAGGGTGAGGGTGAGGTTTAGGGTTGGGGTTAGGGTCAGGGTTATTAGGGTTAGGGTTAGGGTTAGGGGAAGGTTGAGGGTGAGGGTGAGGGTTAGGGTTATTAGGGTCATGGTTATGGTGAGTATTAGGGTGAGGGTGAGGGTGAGGGTGAGTTTTAGGAAGAGGGTTAGGGTTAGAGTGAGGGTTAGGGTTAGGGTTAGGGTTAGGGTTGGGTGAGGGTGAGGGTTAGGGATAAGGTAAGGGTTAGGGTTAAGGTTATTTTTAGGGTTAGGTTTAGGGTGAGGGTGAGGGTGAGGGTTAGGTTTAGGGTGAGGTTAAGGGTTAGGGTGAGGGTTAGGGTGAGGGTGCAGTTTAGGCTTAGCATTATGGTTAGGGTGACGGTGGGGTTTTGGCTTAGAGTTAGGGTTAGAATGTGGGCTACTCTGAGGGTGAGGGTTAGTGTTAGGTTTAGGGTGAGGGTTAAGGTTAGGGTGAGGCTGAGGGATAGTGTTAGGTTTTAGTTGAAACTTAGGTTTAGGGTTAGGTTTAGGGTGAGGGTGAGGTTTAGGGTTAGGGTTAGTTTTATTGTGAGGGTTACGGTTAGGTTTAGGGTGAGGGTGCGGGTGAGGGTGAGGGTTAGGGTAATTGTTAGGGTCAGGGTTAGGGTGAGGATTAGGGTTAGGGTGAGAGTTAGGGTGTGGGTGAGGGTTAGGTTTAGGGTGAGGGTTAGGGTTGGGGTTGGGGTAAGCCTAAGGGTGAGAGAGAGGGTTAGGTTTACGTTTAGGTTTAGGTTTAGGGTTAGGTTTAGGGTGAGGGTGATGTTGAGGTGAGGTTTAGGGTGATGGTTAGTGTTAGGATTATGATGAGGGTTAGGGTTAGGGTGATGTTTAGGGAGAGTGATGGTTAGAGTGTGGGTGAGGGTTAGGATTAGGGTTAGGGTAAGGGTAAGATTAAGGGTGAGGGTTAGGTTGAGTGTGAGGGTTAGGGATAGGGTGAAGGTAAGGGTTAGGGTTAGGGTTAGGGTGAGATTGAGGTTTAGGTGTAGCATTAGGGTGAGTGTGAGGGTTAGGGTGAGTGTTAGGGTTAGGGTTACCTGAGAATTAGTGTTAGGTTGAGGATGAGGGTGAGGGTGAGGGTTAGGTTGTGGGTGAGGCTTAGGGTGACCATGAGAGTTAGGGTGAAGGTGAGGGGTATGGTGAGGGTTAGGGTTAGGGATAGCATTAATGTGAGGGATAAGGTTAGGGTTAGGGTGAGGGTGAGGGTTAGGGTGAGGTTTAGGGTTAGGGTTAGTTTGAGGATTAGGGTTGGGGTTAGTGTGAGGGTAAGGGTTATGTTGAGGATTAGGGTGAGGGTGTGTGTTAGGGAGAGGGTTAGGTTTAGTTTGAGGGAAAGGGTGAGAGATTGGGTTAGGGTTAGGTTGAGGGTGATGGTTCGCGGGAGGTTTACGGTGAGGGTTAGAATTAGGGTGTCGTTTAGGGTTAGGGATAGGGTGAGGGTGAGTGTTAAGGTTAGGTTTAGGGTTAGGATGAGGGTTAAGCTGAGGTTCAGGTGAGGGTTAGGGTGAGGGTTAGAATTAGGGTGACGTTTAGGGTTAGTGATAGGTTGAGCGTGAGTGTTAGGGTTAGGTTTAGGGTGGTTAGGATGAGGGTCAGGCTGAGGGTTAGGGTTAGGGTTAGGGTGAAGGTTAGGGTTAGTTTGAGAGTTAGGGTTAGGGTGAGGTTAAGGGTTAGGGTGAGGTTAATGGTGAGGGTGAGGTTTACGGTTAGGGTTAGGGTTAGGTTGAGGATTAGGGTGAGCGTTAGGATTACACTGAGTGTTAGTGTTAGGGTTAGGGTTAGGTTGAGAGTTAGGGTGAGGGTTAGGGTTAGGGTGAGTTTTAGGTAGAGCGTGAGGGTTAGGTTTAGGGTGAGGTTAAGGGTTAGGGTGAGCGTGAAGGTTAGGTTTATCATTAGGTTTAGGGTGAGGGTGAAGGTTAGGGTTAGGGTTAGCATTAGGGTGAGGGCTTGGCTGAGGGTGAGGGTTAAGGTTAGGTTTAGGGATTGAGTGAGGTTTAGGGTTAGGGTTAGGGTGAGTTTTAGGCTGAGGGATAGGGTTAGGGTTAGAGTGAGGGTTAGGTTTAGTGAGATTGTTAGTGTTAGTTTTAGGGTGAGGGTAAGGGTTAGGGTGAGGGATAGGGTGAGGGTGAGGGTTAGGGTTAGCATTAGGATTAGGGTTAGTGTTAGGGAGAGGTTAGGGTTAGGTTTAGGATTAGGTTGAGGGTGAGGGTTAGGGCTAGGGTGAGGTTGAGGGTAGGGTTTAGGGTTAGGATTGGGGTGAGGGTTAGGATGAAGGTTATGGTCATGGTTATGGTTAGTGTGATTATTAGGGTTAGGGTTAGGGTTAGGGTGAGGGTAAGGGTTAGGGTGAGGTTTACGGTGAGGTTGAGTGTTAGGCTGACGATTAGGGTTAAGGTGTGGGTTAGGGTTAGGTTCAGGGATATGGTGAGGATGAGGTTTATGTTTAGGGTGAGGTTAAGGGTTAGGGTGAGGGTTAGGGTAAGGGTGAAGGTTAGGGTTAGCCTTAGGGTTAGGGCGAGGGTGAGGGTTCGGCTTAGGGTTAGGTTTTGTGTTAGGGTTAGGGTTTGCGTGAGGGTTATGGTTATGGTTAGGGTTAGGGTGAGGGTGAGGGTTAGGGTTAGGGTTAGGGTTAGGGTGAGGGTTATTGTAAGGATTAGGGTTATGGTTAGGGTCAGGTTGAAGGTGAGGGTGAGGGTTAGGTTTATTGTTAGGGTTAGGGTTAGGGTGAGGGTAAGGTTAAGGGTTAAGGTTAGGGTGAGGGTTATGTTGAGGGAGCAGGAGACCTTTAGGTTTAGGATTAGTTTTAGGGCTAAGGTTAGGCTTAGGGTGAGGGTTAGGGTTTAGGTTAGGGTTAGGATTATTTTGAGCGTTTGGGTTAGGGTGTTATTTTGGGTGAGGGTGATGGTTAGGGTGTGTGTGGGGTGAGGGTGAGGGTTAGAATTAGGGTTAGGGTTAGGTTTAGGCTGAGGGTAAGGGTGAGGGTGAGGTTTAGGTAAAGGTTTAGGTTGATGGTAAAGAATAGGGTGAGGGTTAGATTGAATTTGAGGGTTAGGGTTATGGTTAGGGATACGGTGAGGGTTAGGGTGAGAGTTAGCGTTAGGGTGAGGTTTAGGGTGAGGTTTTGGATGAGGTTTTTGCTTAGGGTTAGTGTTAGGGTTAGGGTGATGGTTAGGGTGAGGATGAGGGTGAGGGTTAGGGTTAGGATTAGGTTTAGGGATAGGGTTAGGCTGAGGGTGAGGGTGAGCATGAGGGCTGGGTTAGGGTTATCGTTATGGTTAAGGTGAGGTCAAGGGTGAAGTTGAGGGTTAGGTTGAAGGTGAAGTTGAGGGTGAGGTTTGGGGTTAGGTAAGGGTTTGGTTAAGTTTAGAGTGAGGATTAGGGTGATGGTGAGGTTAGTGTGAGGGTTAGGTTTAGTGTGAGGTTTAGAGTTAGGGTTAGGGTGAGGGTTAGGTTTAGGGTGATGTTTAGGGTCAGGGTGAGGGTAAGGATGAGGGTGAGGGTTAGGGTGTGGGTGAGGGTTAGGGATAGGGTGAGGGTTAGGGTGATGGTGAGGATTAGGGAGAGGTTGAGGGTTAGGGTTAGGGTTAAGTTTAGGCTGAGGTTTAGGTTTAGTGTTAAGGTATGGGTAAGGTTTAGGGTGAGGGTGAGGGTTAGGGTTAGGGTGAGGCTGAGGGTTAGGGTCAGGGTTCGGGTTAGAGTTAGGGTGAGGGTGAAGGTTAGGGTTAGGATTAGGGTTAGGGTTAGGCTTAGGGTGAGAGTGAGGGTTAGGATTAGTGTGAGGGTTAGCAGTAGGGTTTGGGTGAGGATGAGAGTGAGGGTTAGGGTTAGGGTTAGGCTGACAGTTATGGTGAGGGTTAGTGTTCGGGTTAGGGTGAGGGTTACGGTTAGTGTTACGGTTAGGCTTATGGTTAGTGTCAGAGTGAGGGTATGGGTTTGGTTGAGGGTTAGGGTGAGGGTGAGGGTTAGGGTTATCATCAGGTTTAGGGTTAGGATAAGGGTGAGGGTTAGAGTTAGGTTTAGGTTTAGGGTGAGTGTGAGGGTTAGGTTGAGGTTTAGGGTTAGGGTGAGGGTTTGGGTGGGGGTTAGGGTTAGGGTTAGTGTGAAGATTAGGGTTAGTGTTAGGGTTAGGGTGAGTGTAAGGGTTATGTTGAGGTTTAGGTTGAGGGTGAGGTTTAGGCTGACGTTTAGGGTTAGGGTGAACATTAGGTTGAGTTTTAGGGTGAGGGTTAGGGTGAGGGTTAGGGTGAGGGTTATGGTTAGGGTTACGGTTAGGTTTAGGGTTAGGGTTATTTTAGGGTTAGTGTTAGGGTTAGGTTTAGGGTTAGAGTGAGGGTGAGGGTTATGGTTAGTGTTAGGGTGAGGGTTAGTGGTATTGTTAGGGTTAGGGTGAGGGTTAGGGTGAGGGTTAGGATTAGGATTAGGGTGAGTGTTCAGGTTAGTGTGTGGGTTATTGTTAGTGTTAGGGTTAGGGTAAAGGTTAGGGTGAGGTTTAGGGTGAGGGTGAGGTGATCGTTAAGTTTAGGGTTAGGGTTAGTGTGAGAGTGAGCATGAGGTTTAGGGTTAGGATTAGGTTAGGGTTAGGGTTCGGCTGAGGGTGAGGTTGAGGTTGAGGGTCAGGTGTATGGTTAGGGTTAGTTTTAGGGTTACAGTTAGTGTTAGGGTGAGGGTTAGGCTTAGGGTTAGGGTGAGGTTTACGGATAGTGGGAGGGATAGGGTGAGGATTAGGGTTAGGAATAGGGTGAGGGTTAGGTTTAGTGTGAGGGTTAGGTTTGGGTTAGGGTGAGGGTAAGGTTTAGGTTGAGGGTTAGGTTTAGGATTAGGTTAGTGTTAGGGTCGGCTGAGGCTGAGGGTGAGGGTGAGTGTGAGGGTTAAGGTTAAGGTTAGGGTTTGTGTTAAGATGAGGGTTAGCGTTAGGGTTAGGGTTAGCGTGAGGTAAGGGTTAGGGTGAGGGTTAGGGTGAGGGTGAGGGTTAGGGTTAGGGTTAGGGTGAGTGTTAGGGTGAGGGTTAGGTTTAGGTTTAGAGTTCGGGTGAAGGTGAGGTGTAGGGTGAGGGTTAGGGTTAGGGTTAAGGTGAGGATTAGGGTGAGGTGTAGGGTAAGGGTTAGGGTGAGGGTTAGGTTTAGTGTGAGGGTTAGGGTTAGGGTGAGGGTAAGGGTTACAGTGAGGTTTAGGGTGAGATTGAGGTTTAGCGTTAGCATTAGGGTTAGTGTGATGGTTACTGTGAGGGTTAGAATTAGGGTTAGGGTTAGGTTTAGGGTGAGGGTGAGTATTAGATTTAGGGTTAGGGTGTGGTTAGGATTAGGGTGAGGGTTACGGTTAGGGTGAGGGTGAGGGTGAGGGATAGGGATAGAGTAAGGGTGAGGCTGAGGTTTAGGGTTAGGATTAGGATTACTGTTAGGTTTAGGCTGAGGGTAAGGTTGAGGGTTAGGGTTAGGGTTAGCGTTAGGGTGAGGTTTAGGGTGAGGGTTAGGTTTATGTTTAGGGATAGGTTGAGGGTGAGGTGTAGGTGAGGGTTAGGGTTAGTGTTAGGGTGAGGTTTAGAGTGAGGTGTAGGTTTAGGGTTAGGGTGAGAGTTCGGTTTAGTGTGAGGGTTAGGGTTAGGGTGAGGGTAAAGCTTACGGTGAGGTTTAGGGTGAGATTAAGGTTTAGCGTTACTGTCAGGGTTAGTGTGAGGGTTAGTGTGAGGTTTAGTGTTAGTGTTAGGGTTCAGTTTAGGTTGAGGGTGAGGATTAGATTTAGGGTTAGGGTAAGGGTTAGGATTAGGGTGAGGGTTAGAGTTAGGGTTAGGGTGAGGGTTAGAGTTAGGGTAAGGGTGAGGCTGAGGGTTAGGGTTAGGATTAGGGTTAGTGTTCGGTTTAGGCTGAGGGAAAGGGTAAGGGTGAGGGTTAGGGATAGTGTTAGGATGAGGTCAGTGTGAGGGTTAGGGTTAGTGTGAAGGTTAGTGTTAGGGTTAGGAAGAGGTTAAGGGTTAGGGTGAGTGTTAGGTTGAGGTTGAGATTTAGGTTTAGGTTGAGGGTGAAGTTTAGGATGAGGGTTAAGTTTAGGGATATGTTTAAGCTGAGCCTGAGGGTGAGGGTGAGGGTGAGGGCTGGGTTAGGTTTATGGTTAGGATTAGGGTGAGGGCTAGGGTGAGAGTGAGGGTTAGAGTGAGGGTGAGTTTGTGGGTGAGGGTTAGGGTTAGGGTGAGGGTTATGGTGACGGTGAGGGTGAGGGTTAGGTTTAGTGTGAAGGTTAGGGTGATGGTGAGGGTAAAGTTTAGGGTGAGGGTTATGGTGAGGCTGAGGGTTAGGTTTATTGTTAGGGTTAGGTTGAGGGTTAGCATAAGGGTTAGGTTTAGGCTTAGGGTTATGGTGGGGGTTAGGGTGAGGCTTGGGATTAGGGTTATATTTAGGATGAGGGTTAGTGTGAATGTTAGGATGAGGGTGAGGCTTAGGGTGAGGGTGAGGGTTAGAGTTAGGGTGAGGGTGAGGGTTAGGTTTAGGCTTAGGTTGAGGGCTGGGTGAGGGTGAGGGTTAGGGTTAGGGTTAGGGTTTGGGTTACGGTGAGGGTTAGGATTAGGGTGAGTGTTCGGGTGACGGGAAGGGTTAGATTAAGGGTAAGGGTTAGGTTTAGTGTGACCGTTAGGGTCATGGTTAGGGTAAGGTTTAGGGTGAGGTTTAGGGTGAGAGAGAGTGTTACCTTTTGGGTGAGTGTTAGGGTGAGTGTTAGGGTGAGGGTTAAGATTAGGTTTAGGTTTAGGTTGAGGGTGAGGGTTAGGTTTATGGTTAGCGTTAAGGTTAGGGTATGGTTTAGAGCGAGGGTTAGGATGAGAGAGAGGGTTACGTTTAGCGTGAGTGTTAGGGTGTGTGTTAGGGTGAGGGTTACATATCGGGTTAGGGTTAGTGTGAGGGTGAGGATTAGGGTTAGGGTTAGGGTGAAGTTTAGAGTTAAGGTGAGAGTTAGTGTTTGTGTTAGGGTTACAGCGAGGGTGATGGAGAGGGTTAGGTTTATGATTAGGGTAGGTTTAGTCTTAAGCTTAGGGTGAGGGTAATGGTGAGGTTGAGGCTCAGGGTGAGTGTTAAGGTTATGGTTAAGGTGTGGTTTAGTGTTAGGGTGATATTTAAGGTGAGGATGAGGGTTAGAATGAGGTGATTGTTCGGGTTTTTGTGAGGGTTAGGGTTTGGGTGAGGGTTAGAGTGACGGTGAGGTTTAGGGTGACTGTGAGGGTTAGGGTGAGGGTGAGTGTGACGGTTAGGGTGTGGGTGAGTGTTAGGGTGATGGTGAGGTTTAGGGTGACGGTGAGGGTTAGGGTGAGGGTTAGGTTTAGGGTGAGGTGAGAATTATGGTGAGGGTTAGGGTGATGATTAGGGTTAGGGTGAGGGTTAGGGATAGGGTTGGGGTTAAGTTGATGTTGAGGGTGAGGGTTAGGGTTAGGTTTGGGTGAGGGTGAGAGTGAGGGTTAGGATTAGGGTTAGGGTTAGGGTTAGGCTGAGGGTGAGGGTCAGGATGAGGGTTAGGGTTAGTGTGAAGTTTAAGGTTAGGACAAGGGTTAGATTTAGGTTTAGGGTTAGTATGTGGATTGGGCTGAGGGGTAGGGTTAGGGTTAGGGTGAGGGTTTGGGTTTGTGTGAGGGTTAGGGTTAGGCTTAGGGTGAGGGTAAGGGTTAGGGTGAGGGTTAGCATGAGGGTGAGGGGTAAGTTTAGGGTTAGTATTTTCGTGAGGGTTAGGGTGATGGTTAAGGTTAAGTTAATTGTTAGGGATAGGGTTAGGGTGAGGGTTAGGGTGAGGGGTAGGTTTAGGGAGAGAGTAAGGGTTAGGATGATGGTTAGAGTGAGGGTGAAGTTTAGGGTTAGCATTAGGGTTAGGGTGAGGGTGAGGGTGAGGATTAGGGTTAGTGTTAAGGTGAGGGCAAGGCTGATGGAGAAAGTTAGGGTTAGGGTGAGGGTGAGGGTGAGGGTGAGGGTGAGGGTTAGGTTTAGGTTTAGGATTAGGTTTATTTTTTGCGTTAGTGTTAGGTAGAATGGAGGGTGAGGGTTGTTGTTTGGGTTAGGGTTAGGGTAAGGGTGATGGTGAGGTTTAGGTTTAGGTTTAGGGTTACTGTTAAGGTGAGGGTGATTGAGAGGGTTAGGTTGATGTTTAGGGTGAGGGTGAATGTTAGGGTGAGAGTGAGGGTTCGAATTATGGTTAGGGTAAGGGCTAGGTTAAGAGTGAGTGTTAGGGTGAGGGTTAGGTTGAGTGTGAGGGTTAGGGTTAGGGTGAGGGTGAGGCTGAGGGTGAGGGTTAGGATTATGGTTAGGCTGAGGGTGAGGGTGAAGGTGAGGGGTTAATGTTACAGTGAGGATTAATGTTAGGGTGATATTTAGGGTGAGGTTGAGGTTTAGGATGAGGGTGATTGTTAGGGTGAGTGTGAGGGTTAGCATATGTGTAATGTTTAGGTTGATAGTGAGGGTTAGGTCAAGTTTAGGGTTAGGGTTAGGGTTAGTTTTAGGGTGAGGGTTAGGGTTAGGGTTAGGGTGAGGGTGAGTGTTAGAGTGAAGGTTAAGGTTAGGGTTAAGGTTAGGGTTGGTGTGAGGATTATGGTTAGGGTTAGTATTAGGGTTAGTGTGAGGGTAAGGGTTAGGGTGAGGTTTAGGTTGAGGGTGAGTGTTAGGGAGAGGGTTAGGGTTAGGTTGAGGGTTATGGTGTGGGTTAGGGTTAGGCTTAGGATGAGGGTGAGGGTTAGGGTGAGGGTTAGGGTGAGGTGTAGTGTTGGGGTGAAGGTTAAGGATAGGGTTGGGGTGAGGGTGAGGGTTAGGATGAGCGTTAGTGTGAGGGTGAGGGTGAGGATGAGGGTTAGGAATAGGATTAGGCTAATGGTGAGGGTGAGGGTAAGTGTTAGGGTTAGGTTGATTTTTAGGGTTAGCTTTAGGGTTAGGGTGAGGGTTAGGGATAGGTTTAGGGTAAGGATGAGGGTTAGGTTGAGGGGTAGGGTTAGGGCTAGAGTGAGGGTTAGAATTAGTGTGAGTGTTAGGGTTAGGTTTAGGGTGAGGGTGACGTTAGGTTTAGCGTGAGTGTTAGGGTGAGTATTAGGGTGAGGGTTAGGTTTGGGCTTAGGGTTAGGATGAGGGTAAGGGTTAGGGTTTGTGTTAAGTTGAGTGCTACAGTTAGGGTTAGGGTTAGGGTGAGGGTGAGGGTTATGGTTAGGTGTAGGGTGAGGGTGAGGGTTAGGGTGAGTGTGAGGGTTAGGGTGTGGGTGAGTTTTAGGGTGATTGTGAGGGTTAGAGTGACGGTGAGGGTTAGGGTAAGTGTGAGGGGTAGGATGTGGGTGAGTTTTAGGGTGACTCTGAGGGTTTGGGTGACAGTGAGGGTTAGAGTGACAGTGAGGGTTATAGTTAGGGTGAGGGTTAGGGTGAGGGTGACATTTAGGGTTAATGGTGAGGGTTAGGTTTAGGGTTAGGATTAGGATCAGGCTGAGGGTTAGGGTTAGGGTTAGGGTGAGTGTTAGGGTTAGTGTGAGGCTTAGGTTTAGCGTTAGGGTGAGGGTTAGTGTGATGGTGAGGTGTAGGGTTAGGTTTTGGGTTAGGGTTTGGGCTAAGTTTAGGGTGAGGGAGAGGGTTAGGTTGATGTTTAGGGTGAGGGTGAATGTTAGCATGAGGGTGAGGGTTAGAATTAGGGTTAGGGTAAGGGCTAGGTTATGAGTGAGGGTTAGGGTGAGGGTTAGGTTGAGTGTGAGGTTTAGGGTTAGGGTTAGGGTGAGGGTGAGGGTTAGGGTCAGGGTGAGTTTTAGGATTATGGTTAGGCTGAGGGTGAGGGAAAGGTGAGGGGTTAGGTTTACAGTGAGGGTTAATGATAGGATGGTATTTAGGGTGAGGATGAGGGTTAGGATGAGGGTGATTGTTCTAGTGAGTGTGAGGGTTAGAGTGTGGGTGAGGGTTAGGGTGATGGTTAGGGTTAGGGTGACAGTGAGGTTTAGGCTTAGCGTGAGTTTTAGGGTGAGTGTTAGGGTAAGGGTTAGGTTTAGGGTTTGGGTTAGGGTGAGAGTTAGGGTTAGGGTGAGTGTGACGGTTAGGGTTAGGGTTAGGTTTAGGCTGAGGGTGAGGCTTAGGGTTAGGGTTTGGGTTATTGTTAGGATTAGGGTTTTGGTTAGCATTAGAGTTAGCTTGAGGATTAGGGAAACGGTTAGTTTAGAATTAGGGTTCGGTATAGGGTTAGGCTTAGGGTGAGGGTGATGGTGAGGTTGAGGCTTAGGGTGAGGCTTTGGGTGACGGTGAGTTTTAGGGTGACGGTGAGGGTTAGGTTGAGGTTAGGGTTAGGGTGAGGTTTCGGTAAGGGGTAGGATTAGGGTTAGGGTTAGGGTGATGTTAAAGGTTAGGGTGAGGTTTAGGGTGAGGGTGAGGTTTAGGGAGAGGGTTAGGGTTAGGCTGAGGGTTAGGGTGAGGGATAGGGTTAGGATTAGGTTGAGGGTTAGGGTGAGGGTCAGCGTGAAGGTAAGGGTTGGATGAGGGTTAGGGATAGGGTTAGGTTTAGGGTTGGGCTGTCGATGGGGGTGAGGGTTAGTTTTAGGGTTAGGTTCAGGGTGAGGGTGAGGTTCAGGGTTAGGATTAGTGTTAGGGTTAGGGTTAGGCTGAGGGTTAGGTTTAGGGTGAGGGTAAGGGTTTTAGGGTTAATTTTAGGGTTAGGTTCAGGGTGAGGGTGAGGTTCAGGGTTAAGATTAGGGTTAGGGTTAGTGTGAGGATTAGGGTTAGGTTTAGGGTGAGGGTTAGGGTGAGGTGTAGGGTTAGGGTTAGGTTGAGGGTTAGGTTGAGTGTGAGGGCTAGGGTTAGGGTTAGGGTTAGAGTGAGGGTAAGGGTTAGGTTGAGGGTTAGTGTGAAATTGAGGTTTATGTTTAGCATTAGGGTTAGTTTGAGGGTTAAGGTGTGGGTTAGGGTTAAGGTTAGGATTAGGGTGAGGGTTAGGGTTAGGTTTAGGCTGAGGGTGAGGGTGAAGTTGAGGGTTAGGGTGTGGGTGAGAGTTAGGGTGAAGGTGAGAGTTAGGGTTAGTGTTAGGGTTTGGGTTAGGGTAAGGTTTAGGGTGAAGGTTAGGTTTAGGTTTAGGGTTAGGGTGAGGTTTAGTGTGAGGGTTAGTGATAGGGTGAGGGTTAGGGTGAGGGTGAGGGTTAGGTTTATGGTGAGCATAAGTTTTAGCGTGAGGGTTAGGGTGAGGGTGAAGTTTAGGGTTAGCATTAGTGTTAGGGTGAGGGTGAGGGTTAGGGTGAGCGTTAAGGTGAGGGCTAGGCTGAGGGTGAGGGTTAGGGTTAGGGTGAGGGTGAGGGTAAAGTGAGGGTGAGGGTTAGGTTTAGGGTTAGGGTGAGGGTTATTGTTAGCCTTAGGGTTAGGGAGAGTTGAAGCTGAGCTCTGTTGTTAGGGTTAGGGTTAGAGTTAGTGTGAGAGTGAGGGTTAGGTTTTGGGTTAGGGTTTGGGCTAAGTTTAGGGTGAGGGAGAGGGTTAGGTTGATGTTTAGGGTGAGGGTGAATGTTAGCATGAGGGTGAGGGTTAGAATTAGGGTTAGGGTAAGGGCTAGGTTATGAGTGAGGGTTAGGGTGAGGGTTAGGTTGAGTGTGAGGTTTAGGGTTAGGGTTAGGGTGAGGGTGAGGGTTAGGGTCAGGGTGAGTTTTAGGATTATGGTTAGGCTGAGGGTGAGGGAAAGGTGAGGGGTTAGGTTTACAGTGAGGGTTAATGATAGGATGGTATTTAGGGTGAGGATGAGGGTTAGGATGAGGGTGATTGTTCTAGTGAGTGTGAGGGTTAGAGTGTGGGTGAGGGTTAGGGTGATGGTTAGGGTTAGGGTGACAGTGAGGTTTAGGCTTAGCGTGAGTTTTAGGGTGAGTGTTAGGGTAAGGGTTAGGTTTAGGGTTTGGGTTAGGGTGAGAGTTAGGGTTAGGGTGAGTGTGACGGTTAGGGTTAGGGTTAGGTTTAGGCTGAGGGTGAGGCTTAGGGTTAGGGTTTGGGTTATTGTTAGGATTAGGGTTTTGGTTAGCATTAGAGTTAGCTTGAGGATTAGGGAAACGGTTAGTTTAGAATTAGGGTTCGGTATAGGGTTAGGCTTAGGGTGAGGGTGATGGTGAGGTTGAGGCTTAGGGTGAGGCTTTGGGTGACGGTGAGTTTTAGGGTGACGGTGAGGGTTAGGTTGAGGTTAGGGTTAGGGTGAGGTTTCGGTAAGGGGTAGGATTAGGGTTAGGGTTAGGGTGATGTTAAAGGTTAGGGTGAGGTTTAGGGTGAGGGTGAGGTTTAGGGAGAGGGTTAGGGTTAGGCTGAGGGTTAGGGTGAGGGATAGGGTTAGGATTAGGTTGAGGGTTAGGGTGAGGGTCAGCGTGAAGGTAAGGGTTGGATGAGGGTTAGGGATAGGGTTAGGTTTAGGGTTGGGCTGCCGATGGGGGTGAGGGTTAGTTTTAGGGTTAGGTTCAGGGTGAGGGTGAGGTTCAGGGTTAGGATTAGTGTTAGGGTTAGGGTTAGGCTGAGGGTTAGGTTTAGGGTGAGGGTAAGGGTTTTAGGGTTAATTTTAGGGTTAGGTTCAGGGTGAGGGTGAGGTTCAGGGTTAAGATTAGGGTTAGGGTTAGTGTGAGGATTAGGGTTAGGTTTAGGGTGAGGGTAAGGGTTATGGTGAGGTTTAGGGTTAGGGTTAGGTTTACGGTTAGCATGAGAGTGAGGAAGAGGGTTAGGTTTAGGATTAGGGTTAGGTTTAGGGTTAGGCTTAGTGTGAGGATCATGGTGAGGGTGAGGCGTAGGGTGAGGGTTGGGGTTAGGGTTAGGGTGAGGGTTAGGGTTAGGGTGATATTTACGGTGAGGGTGAGGGTTAGGGTGAGGGTGAGGGTAACGGTGAGTGTGAGGGCTGAGGTGTGGGTGAGGGTTAGGGTGACGGTGAGTGTTAGGGTGACGGTGAGGGTTAGGCTTAGGGTAAGGGTGAGGGTTAGGATGAGGGTTAGGGTTAGGTTTAGGGTTAGTGTGAGGATTAGGGTTCAGGTTCGGGTTAACGTGAGGGTAAGGTGTAGGGTTAGATTTAGGGTAAGGTTTAGTGTGATGGTTAGGGTGAGAGTGAGGGTTAGGTTTAGTGTGAGTGTTAGGGTGAGTGTTAGGGTGAGGATTAGGTTTAGTTTTAGGGTTAGAGTGAGGGTGAGGGTTATGGTTAGGGTCAGCGTGAGGGTTAGGGATAGGGTTAGGGTTAGGGTTAGGGATAATTTTAGGGTTAGGGTTAGGTTTAGGGTGAGGGTGAGGGTTAGGGTTAGGGATAGCATTAGGGTTAGCATGAGAGGGAGGGAGAGTGTTAGGTTTAGGATTAGGGTTAGGTTTACGGTTAGGGTTAGGGTTAGGGTGAGGGTGAGGTTGAGAGTTGGGGTTAGGTTTAGGGTGAGGGTTAGGGTTAGGGTGAAATTTAGGGTGAGGGTGAGGGTTAGGGTGAGGTTGAGAGTTACGATGAGTGTGAGGGTTAGGGTGTCGGTGAGGGTTAGGGTGATTGTGTGGGTTAGGGTGAGGATGAGGGTTAGGGTTAGGGTTAGCATTAGGGTGAGGGTGATGGTGAGGGTTAGGCTTAGGGATAGGGTTAGGGTTAGGGTTCGTGCTCGGGTTAGTTTTAGGTTGATATTTAGGGAAAAGTTGAGGGTTAGGGTAAGGGTGAGGGTTAGGTTTTGGGTGAGGGTTAGTGTGAGGGTGAGGGTTAAAGGTTATGTTGAGGGTAAGTGTTAGGGTGGTTGTTAGGGTTATTGTTAGTGTTAGGGTTAGTGTGAGGATTAGGGTTAGGGTTAAGTTTAGAGTGAGGGTAAGGGTTAGGGTTAGGGTTAGGGTAAGGTTTAGTTTGAGGGTTAGGGTGAGAGTGAAGTTTAGGTTTATTGTGAGTGTTAGGGTGAGGGTTAGGTTTAGTGTTAGGGTTAGGGTGAGGGTGAGGGTTAGTTTTAGGGTCAAGGTGAGGGTTAGGTATAGGGTTAGGGTTAGGTTTAGGGTTATTGTTAGGTTTAGGGTTAGGGTTAGGGTTAGGGTGAGGCTTAGGGTGAGGGTGATTGTGAGGGTGAGGCTTATTGTGAGGGTTAGGTTTAGGGTTAGTTTTAGGGTTAGTTTTAGGGTGATATTTAGGAAAAGGGTGAGGTTTAGGGAGAGGGTGAGGGTAATGTGAGTGTGAGGGTTAGAGTTTGGGTGAGGGTTAGGGTGACGGTGAGGGTTAGGGTGAGGGCGAGGGTTAGGTTTAGGGTTAGTGTGGTCCTAAGTGTTAGGTTTGGGTTTAGGGTTAGTGTGAGGATTAGGGTTAGGGTTAGGTTTAGGGTGAGGGTTAGGGTTTGTGTGAGGGGTAGGGTGACAGTGAGGGTAAGGGTTAGGGTGAGGGTTAGTTGAGGCTGAGGGTTAGGGTTATTGTTATTGTTAGGGTAAGGATCAGGGTTAGGTTTAGGCTTATGGTGGGTGTTAGGGTGAGAGTAGGGGTTAGGTTTAGTGTTATGGTTATGAGGATGGTTAGGGTTAGGGTGAAGGTTCAGGTGAGGGTGATGGTTAGGGTTAGGGTTAGGATTAGGGTTAGGATGAGGACTAAGGTGAGGGTGAGGATTAGGGTTAGGGTTAGGGTTAGGTTGAGGGTTAGGGTTAGGGTGAGAGTTCGGGTGAGGGGTAGGATTAGGGTGAGGGTTAGGATGAGGGTAAAGGTTAGGGTGAGGTTTAGAGTGAGGGTGAGGTTTAGGGAGAGCGTTAGGGTGAGGGATAGGGTTAGGATTAGGGTGAGGGTATGTGTTAGGGTGAGGGTTAGGGTGAGGGTTAGGGTTAGGAGGAGGGTTAGGGTTAGGGTTAGGGTTAGGGTTGGGGTGACAATGAGATTGCGGGTTAGATTTCAGGTTAGGTTCAGAGTGATGGTGAGGTTCAGGGTTAGGATTAGGGTTATGGTGAGGGATAGGCTGAAAGTGAGGTTAAGGCTGAGGTTTAGGGTTAGGGTGGGGTTGACAGTTAGGGTTAGGTTTAGGGTGAGGTTTAGGGTTAGGGTTAGTGAGAGGATTAGCATTAGGGTTAGGGTGAGGGTAAGGTGTATGGTGAGGTTTAGGGTTAGGGTTAGTGTTAGGGTTAACATGAAGGTGAGGGAGAGGGTTAGGTTTAGGATTAAGGTTAGGTTTACGGTTAGGCTTATTGTGAGGGTCTTGGTGAGGGTGAGGCTGACGGTTACAGTTAGGGTTAGAGTTAGGGTGAGGGTTAGGGTTAGGGTGATATTTAGGGTGAGGATGAGGGTTAGGTTGAGGGAGAGGGTTACGGTGAGTGTGAGGGTTAGGGTGTGGGTGAGGGTTAGGTTGACGGAGAGGGTTAGGGTGAGGGTGAGGGTTAGGGTTAGAGTTAGCATTACATTGAGGGTTAGGGTTAGGATTAGAGTGAGTGTGAGGTTTAGGGTGAGGGTTAGGGTTAGGGTTAAGGTAAGGTTTAGTGTGAGGGTTAGTGTGAGGGTGAGGGTTAGGGTGAGGGTAAGGTTTAGGGTTAGGGTTAGGGTAAGGTTTAGTTTGAGTGTTAGGGTGAGGGTGAGGGTTAGGTTTAGTGTGAGTGTTAGGGTGAGGGTTAGGTTTAGTGTTAGGGTTAGGATGAGGGTGAGGGTTAGTGTTAGGGTGAGGGTGAGGTTTAGGGATAGGGTTAGGTTTAGGTTTAGGGTTATTGTTAGTTTTAGGTTTAAGTTTAGGGTTAGGGTGAAGGTGAGGTTTAGGGTTAGGGTTAGGGTTAGTGTGACGGTAAGGTTTAGGGTTATAGTTAGGGTAAGGTTTAGGGTGAGGGTTAGGGTGAGAGTTAGGTTAGTTTTAATGTGAATGTTAGGGTGAACCTTATGTAGAGTGTTAGGGTTAAGGTGAGGGTGAGGGTTAGTGATAGGGTTAGGGTTAGGGTTATTGTTAGGGTTAGGATTAGGGTTAGGGTGAGTGTGAGGGTTAGGATTAGGGTTAGCATTAGGATTATCATGAGGGTGAGGGAGAGGGTTAGGATTAGGATTAGGGTTAGGTTTAGGGTTAGGCTTAGGGTGAGGGTGATGGTGAGGGTGAGACTTAGGGTGAGGGTTAGCGTTTGGGTTAGGGTGAGGGTTAGTGTTAGGCTGATATTTAGGGTAAGGGTGAGGATTAAGGTGAGTGTGACAGTTAGGGTGACCATGAGGGTTAGGGTGAGGGTGAGTTTCTGGTTTAGGATGAGCATTAGGGTGAGGGTTAGGGTGAGGGTTAGGGTGAGGGTGAGGGTTAGGTTTAGGGTTAGTGTGAGGATTAGGGTTAGGGTTAGGGTGAGGGCAAAAGTTAGGGTGAGGTTTTCAGAAAGGGTTAGGGTTAGGGTGACGGTTAGAGTTAGGGTTAGTGTGAGCATATGAGTTAGTGTGAGGTTTAGGCTGAGGGTTAGGGTTAGGGTTACATTGAGGGTGAGGATGAGGTTCAGGGTTAGCATTAGGGTTAGGGTTAGGGACAGGCTGAGGGTGAGGGTGAGGGTGAGGTTTAGGGTTAGAGTGATGTTTAGGGTTAGGGTGAGGTTTAGGTTTAGGTTTAGGATGAGGATTAGCCTGAGGGGTCGGGTTAGTTTTAGGGTTAAGGTGACGGTTAGGGTTAGGTTTTAATGTTATTGTTAGGGTTAGGCTTAGGTTTAGGGTTAGGATGAGGGTGAGGGTGGGGATGAGTTTTAGGATTAGGGTTAGGGATAGGGTTATTGTTAGGCTTAGGGATAGGGTTAAGGTGAGGGTGAGGGTTAGGTTTAGGGTTAGGGTTAAGTTTACTGTTAATGTTATGGTTCGGGTTATGGTGAGTGTTAAGTTTACTGTGAGGGTTAGGTTTACGGTTAGGGTTAGGGTGAGGGTAAGGTTTAGGGTGAGGGTTTGGGTAAGGGTGAGCTTTAGGGTTAGCATTAGGGTTAGGGTTAGGGTTATGTTTAGGGTGAGGGTTAGGGTTAGGGTTAGGGTGAGGGTGAGGGTGAGGGTAAGGGTTAGGTTTAACTTTGGGTGAGGGTTTGGTTTAAGTTGAAGGTTAGGGTTAGGTTTATGGTTAGGGGGAGGGTGAGGGTGACGGTTAGGGTGGGGGTAGGGTGACAGTGAGGGTAAGGGTTAGGGTGAAGATTAGGGTGAGGCTGAGGGTTAGGGTTATTGTTAGTGTTAGGGTAAGGGTTAGGGTTAGGGTTAGGTTTACGGTGGGGGTTAGGATGAGGGTTGGGTTCAGGGTTAGTTTTATGGTTAGGATGAGGTTTAGTGTTAGGTTGAGGGTTAATGTGAGGGTGAGGGTTAGGGTTAGGATTAGGGTTAGGGTTAGGATTAGGGTTAAGGTTATGATTAGGGTTAGGATGAGGGCTAGGGTGAGTATAGGGTTTAGGTGTAGTTTTAGGGTTAGGGTGAGGGTTAGGGTTAGGGTGAGGCTGAGGCTGCGGGTGAGGGTTAGGATGAGGGTAAAAGTGAGTGTGTGGGTTAGGGTGTGGGTGCGCGTTAGGGTTATGCTGAGGGTTAGGGTGAGGGTGAGGGTTAGGCTTAGGGTTAGGGTGAGGGTGAGGGCTAGGGTGATGGTTAGGGTTAGGGTTAGTGTTCGGGTTAGGTTTAAGTTTGGGTGAGGGTTAGGGTTCGGGTGACTGATAGGGTTAGGTTTAGGGTTAGGGTGAGGGTGAGGGTGAGGGTTTGGGTGAGGGTGAGTTTGAGTGTGAGGGTTAGGGTTAGTGTAGGTGAGATGGTGAAGATCAGGTTTAGGGTTAGGATTACGGTTAGGGTTAGGGTGAGGGTGAGGGTTAGGGTTAGGTTTAGGTTGAGGTTTAGATTTACTGTGAGGGTCGGGTGAGCGTGAGGGTAAGGGTTAGGGTGACGGTTAGGGTGAGGGTGAGGGTTAGGGTTCGGGTGAGGGTTCTGGTGAGGGGTAGGTTTAGGGTTAGGGTGAGGGTTCGTGTGAGGGTTACCGTTAGGGTTAGGTTTTGGGATAGTGTAAGGATAAGGGTTAGGTTAAGGTTTAGGGTGAGGGTTAGGGTTAGTGTGAGGGGTAGGGTGACGGTGAGGGTAAGGGTTAGGGTGAGGTTTAGGGTGAGGCTGATGGTTAGGGTTATTGTTAGTGTTAGGGTGAGGGTTAGGGTTAGGTTTAGGGTTATGGTGGCGGTTAGGATGAGGGTTGGGTTTAGGGGTAGGTTTATGGTTAGGATGAGGTTTATGGTTAGGGTGAGGTTTAGGGTGAGGGTGACGGTTAGGGTGAGGGTGAGTGTTAGGGTTAGGGTTAGGTTTATTGTTAGTGTGAGGTTTAGGGTTAGGGTAATGGTTATGGTGAGGGTTAGAGTTAGTGTGAGGGGGAGGGTGACGGTGAGGGTAAGTGTTAGGGTGAGGGTTAGGGTGAGGCTGAGGGTTAGGGTTATTGTTAGTTTTAGTGTGAGGGTTAGGGTTAGATTTAGGGTTATGGTGGTGGTTAGGATGAGGGTGGGTTTAGGGTTAGGTTTATGGTTAGGATGAGGTTTAGTGTTAGGTTGAGGGTTAGGGTGAGTGTGAGGGTTAGGGTGAGGGTTAGGGTTAGGTTAGGGTTAGGGTTAGAATTAAGTTAGGATGAGGGCTAGGGTGAGTGTATGGGTTAGGGTTTGATTTAGGGTTAGGGTGAGGGTTAGGGTTAGGGTGAGGCTTAGGGTGCGGGTGAGGGTTAGGGTGAGGGTGAGGGTAACGGTGAGTGTGAGGGTTAGGGTGTGGGTGCAGGATAGGGTGATGCTGACTGTTAGGGTGAGGATGAGGGTTAGGGTTAGGGTTAGGCTGAGGGTGCGGTTTAGGGTGATGGTTAGGGTTAGGTTTAGGTTTAAGGTTTGGCGAGGGTTAGGGTTCGGATGACTGATAGGGTTAGGTTTAGGGTTAGGGTGAGGGTGAGGGTGAGGGTTTGGGTGAAGGTGAGGTTGAGTGTGAGGGTTAGGGTAAATGTAGGTGAGAGGGTGAAGATCAGGTTTAGGGTTAGGATTAGGGTTAGGGTGAGGGTGAGGGTTAGGGTTAGTGTTAGGGTTAGGTTGAGGTTTAGGTTTACTGTGAGGGTCGGGTGAGCGTGAGTGTAAGGGTTAGTGTGAGGGGTTGGTTGAGGTCTAGGGTTAGGGTTCGGGTGAGGGTTCTGGTGAGGGGTAGGTTTAGGGTTAGGGTGAGGGTTCGTGTGAGGGTTACCATTAGGGTTAGGTTTAGGGATAGTGTGAGGATTAGGGTTAGGTTTAGGTTTAGGGTGAGGGTTAGGTTTAGTGTGAGGGGTAGGGTGACGGTGAGGGTAAGGGTTAGGGTGAGGTTTAGGGTAAGGCTGAGGGTTACGGTTATTGTTAGTGTTAGGGTGAGGGTTAGGGTTAGGTTTAGTGTTATGGTGGAAGTTAGGATGACGGTTGGGTTTAGGGTTAGGTTTTTGGTTAGGATGAGGTTTAGTGTTAGGGTGAGGGTTAGGCTGAGGGTGTTGGTTAGTGTGAGGGTGAGTTTCAGGGTTAGGGTTAGGTTTATTGTTATTGTGAGGTTTAGTGTTATGGTTATGGTTATGGTGTGGTTTAGAGTTAGTGTGAGGGGGAGGGTGGCTTATTGTGAGGGTCTTGGTGAGGGTGAGGCTTACGGTTACAGTTAGGGTTAGAGTTAGGGTGAGGGTTAGGGTTAGGGTAATATTTAGGGTGAGGATGAGGGTTAGGTTGAGGGAGAGGGTTACGGTGAGTGTGAGGGTTAGGGTGTGGGTGAGGGTTAGGGTGACGGAGAGGGTTATGGTGAGGGTGAGGGTTAGGGTTAGAGTTAGCATTACATTGAGGGTTAGGGTTCGGATTAGGGTGAGTGTGAGGTTTAGGGTGAGGGTTAGGGTTAGGGTTAAGGTAAGGTTTAGTGTTAGTGTGAGGGTGAGGGTTAGGGTGAGGGTAAGGTTTAGGGTTAGGGTTAGGGTAAGGTTTAGTTTGAGTGTTAGGGTGAGGGTGAGGGTGAGGTTTAGGGTTAGGTTTAGGGTTATTGTTAGGTTTAGGTTTAAGTTTAGGGTTAGGGTGAAGGTGAGGTTTAGGGTTAGGGTTAGAGTGAGGGTGAAGGTTATGGTTAGTGTTAGTGTTATTTTTAGGGTTAGGGTTATGGTTAGGGTTAGGGTGAGGGTTAGGGTTATCATTAGGTTTAGCATGAGGGTGAGGAAGAGGGTTAGGTTTAGGATTAGGGTTAGGTTTACAGTTAGGCTTAGGGTGAGGGTGAGGGTGAGGGTGAGGCTTAGCGTGAGGGTTAGGGTTAGGGTTAGGGTGAGGGTTAGGGTTAAATTGATATTTAGGGTGAGGGTGAGGGTTAGGTAGAGGGTAAGGGTTAGGGTGAGTATGAGGGTTAGGGTGTGGGTGAGGGTTACGGTGAGTGTGAGGGTTAGGGTGAGGGTGAGGGTTAGGGTTAGGGTTAGCATTAGGGTGAGTGTTAGGGTTAGGCTTAGGGTGAGGGTGAAGTTTAGGTTGAGGATTAGGGTTAGGGTTAGGGTAAGTGTAAGTGTAAGCTTTAGGGTTAGGGGAAGTTTTAGTGTGAGTTTTAGGGTGAGAGTGAGTGTTAGGTTTAGTGTGAGTGTTTGTGTGTGTGTTAGGGTGAGGATTAGGTTTAGTGTTAGCGTTAGGGTAAGGGTGAGTGTGTGGGTTAGGCTGAGTATGAGGGTTAGGGTGTGGGTGAGGGTTAGGGTGACAGTGAGGGTTAAGATGAGGGTGAGTTTCAGGGTTAGGGTTAGCATTAGTGTGAGGGTTAGGGTGATGGTGAGGGTTAGGGTTAGGGTTAGGTTTAGGGTTAGTGTGAGGATTAGGGTTAGGGTTAGGTTGAGGGTAAGGGTTAGGGTGAGGTTTTGGGAGAGGGTTAGGCTTACAGTGAGTGTTAGGGTTAGGGTTAGGGTGAGCGTATGTGTTAGGGTGAGGTTTAGGGTGAGGGTTAAGGTTATGGTGAGTGTTAGGGATAGGGTTAGGTTTAGGGTGAGGGAGAGGGTGAGGGTTAGGTTGAGGGTGAGGATGAGGTTCAGGGTAAGGTTTAGTGTTAGGGTTAGGGATAGGCTGAGGGTGAGGGTGAGGGTGAGGGTTAGGGTTAGGGTAATGTTTAGGGTTAGGTTGAGGTTTACGTTTAGCTTAAGTATTAGGATGAGGATTAGCCTGAGGGCTGGGGTTAGTTTTAGGGTTGAGGTTAGGGTTAGGGTTAGGGTTATTGTTAGGCTTAGGTTTAGGGTTAGGGTTATAGTTAGGATGAGGGTGGGGTTGAGGATGAGGGTTAGGATTAAGGTTAGGGATAAGATTATTGTTAGGGTTAGGGTTAAGGTTAGGGTGAGGGTGAGGGTTAGGTTTAGGGTTTAGGTGTTTAGGGTTAGGGTGAGGTTTACGTTTAGCTTAAGTATTAGGATGAGGATTAGCCTCAGGGCTGGGGTTAGTTTTAGGGTTGAGGTTAGGGTTAGGGTTAGGGTTATTGTTAGGCTTAGGTTTAGGGTTAGGGTTATGGTTAGGATGAGGGTGGGGTTGAGGATGAGGGTTAGGATTAAGGTTAGGGATAGGATTATTGTTAGGGTTAGGGTTAGGGTTAGGGTGAGGGTGAGTGTTAGGTTTAGGGTTAGGGTTAGGGTTACTGTTAGCATTATGGTTAAGGTTATGGTGAGGGTTAGGTTTAATGTGAGGGTTAGGTTTAGGGTTATGGTTAGGGTGAGGGTAAGGGTTATAGGGTGAGGGTTAGGGTAAGGGTGAGCATTAGTGTTAGCATTAAGGTTAGGATTAGGGTGAGGGTTAGGGTTAGGGTTAGGGTTAATGTGAGGGTGGGGTGAGTGTTAAGTTTAAGTTTAGGTGAGGGTTAGGGTTAAGTTTAGGGATAGGGTGAGGTTGAGGGTGAGGGTGAGGTTGAGCTTGAGGTTTAGGGTTAGGGTAGGGGAGAGGGTGAAGATTAGGTTTAGGGTTAGGTTTAGGGTTAGGGTTAGGGTGAGGGTGAGGGTTAGGGTTAGGGTTTGGTTGAGGTTTAAGCTTTGTGTGAGGTTTGGGTGAGCGTGAGGGTAAGGGTTAGGGTGAGGGTTAAGGTGAGGGTGAGGGTTATGGTGAGTGTGAGGTTTAGGTTGTGGGTGAGGGTTAGGGTGATGGTGAGAGTTAGGGTTAGGTTGAGGGTAAAGGTTAGGGTGAGGTTTAGGGTGAGGGTGAGGTTTAGGGAGAGGGTTAGGGTTAGGGTGAGGGTTAGGGTGAGGGATAAGGGTAGAATTAGGGTGAGAGTATGTGTTAGGGTGAAGGTTAGGGTGCGGGTTAGGGTTAGGATGAGGGTAAGTGACAGGTGTACGGTTAGGGTTGGGGTGACGATGAGGGTGAGGGATGATTTAGGGTTAGGTTCAGGGTGAGGTTGAGCTTCAGGGTTAGGATTAGGGTTAGCGTTAGGTTTAGGCTGAGGGTGAGGGTAAGGCTGAGGGTTAGGGTTAGGGTCAGGGTGAGGTTTAGGGTTAGGATTAGGGTGAGGCTTAGGGTTAGAGTTAGTGTGAGGATTAGGCTTAGGGTTAGGGTGAGGGTAAGGTTTATCGTGAGGTTTAGGATTAGGGTTAGCGTTAGGGTTAGCATGAGGGTGAGGGAGAGGGTTAGGTTTAGGATTAGGGTTAAGTTTACGGTTAGGCTTAGTGTGAGGGTCATGGTGAGGCTTATGGTGAGGGTTAGGGTTAGGGTGAGGGTTAGGGTTAGGGTGACATTTAGGGTGGGGGTGAGGGTTAGGGTAAGGGTGAGAGTTAAGGTGAGTGTGAGGGTTAGATTATGCGTGAGGGTTAGGGTGACGGTGAGGGTGAGAGTGAGGGTGAGGGTTAGCATTAGGTTTAGCATTAGGGTGAGAGTTATGGTTGTGTTTAGGGTGAGGGTGAGGGTTAGGGTGAGGGTTAGGGTTAGGGTTAGTGTTGTTGTTAGGTTTAAGGTTTGGTCAGGTTTAGGGTTAGGTTGAGGGTTAGGGTTAGGTTTAGGGTTAGGGTGAGGGTGAGGATGAGGGTTAGGATTAGGGTAAGGTTGAGGGTGAGGGTTAGGGATAGGGTAGGGGAGAGTGTGAAGATGAGGTTTAGGGTTAGCATTAGAGTTAGGGTTAGGGTGAGGGTTAGGGTTAGAGTTAGGTTGAGGTTTAGGCTTAGTGTGAGGGTTGGGTAAGCGTGAAAGTAAGATTTAGGGTGAGGGTTAGGGTGAGGCTGAGGGTTAGGGTTATTGTTAGTGTTAGGCTGAGGGTTAGGGTTAGGTTTAGGGTTATGGTGATGGTTAGGATGAGGGTTGGGTTTAGGGTTAGGTTTATGGTTAGGATGAGGTTTAGTGTTAGGGTTAGGTTTACGGTGAGGGTGAGGGTTAGGGTGAGGATGAGGGTTAGAATTGGGGTGAGGGTTAGGGTGAGGATTAGTGTTAGGATGAGGGCTAGGTTGAGGGTGAGGGTTAGGGTTAGGTTTAGGGTTAGGGTGAGGGTTAGTGTTAGGGTGAGGGTTCAAGTGAGGGGTAGGTTTATGGTTAGGGTTAGGGTGAGGGTAAGGGTTAGGGCTAGGTTTAGGGTGAGGGTTAGGGTGAGGGTTAGGTTTAGGGTGAGAGTATGTGTTAGTTTGAGGGTTAGGGTGAGTGTTAGGGATAGGTCTAGTTTTAGGATTAGGTTTAGGCTGAAGTTGAGGTTGAGGGTGAGGGTTGGGTTAGGGTGAGGGTGAAAGTTAGGGTGAGTTTTGGGGTGAGGGTTAGGGTTAGGTTTAGTGTGAGGATTAGGGTTAGGGTTAGGGTGAGGGTAAGGGTTATGGTGAGGTTTAGGTTGAGGGTGAGGATTAGGGAGAGGGTTAGGTTTAGGGTGAGGTTTAGGGTGAGGGTTTGGGTTCTGTTAAGGTGAGGTTGAGGGTTCAGTTGGGGTTTAGGGTGAGTGTTAGGATTAGGGTGAGGTTTAGGTATAGGTTTAGAGTTAGGCTGAGGGTGAGTGTGAGGGTTAGGTTTAGAGTTAGGGTAATGGTGAAGGTGACGGTTAGGATTAGGTTTAGGGTTAGGCTTAGGCTGAGGGTGAGGGTGAGGGTGAGGGTTAGAATTAGGGTGACGTTTAGGGTTAAGTTTAGGTTGAGGTTGAGGGTTAGGGTTAGGGTGAGTTTGAGGGTTAGGGTTAGGTTTTGTGTTAGGGTGGGAGTTAGGCTGAGGGTTAGGGTTAAGTTTAGGGTGTGGGTTAGGGTTAATGTGAGGATTAGGGTTAGGTTGAGGGTAAGGTTTAGGGTGAGGGTTAGGGTTAGGGTTAGGGTTTACAAGAGGATTAGGGTAAGCATTAGGATTACAGTTAGTGTTAGTGTTAGGGTTAGCGTTAGGGTGAGGGTTAGGGTGAGGGTTAGGGTGAGGGTTAGGGTTAGGGTTAGGGTTAGGGTGAGGGTTACATTTAGGGTTAGCATGAGGGTGAGGGAGAGGGTTAAGTTTAGGATTAGGGGTCGGTTTACTGTTAGGCTTAGGGTGAGGGTGATGGTGAGGGTGAGTGTTTGGGTGAGGTTTAGGGTTAGGGTTAGGGTGAGGGTGAGGGTTACGGTTAGGGTTAGTGTTATTGTCAGGGTTAGTTTTAGGGTTAGGTTTTGGGTGTGGGTTAGGGTTAGGATTATCGTTAGGGTTAGCATGAGGTTGAGGGAGAGGGTTAGGTTTAGGATTAGGGTTAGGTTTACGGTTAGGCTTAGGGTGAGGGTGGTGGTGAGGGTGAACTGAGGGTGAGGGTTAGGGTGAGGGTGACGGTTTGGGTGAATGTGAGGGTTAGGGTGTTGGTGAGGGTCAGGGTGACTGTGAGTGTTAGGGTGAGGGTGAGAGTTAGGGTTAGGGTTAGCATTAAGGTGAGGGTTAGGGTTTGGTTTAGGGTGTGGGTGAGGGTTAGGGTGAGGGTTAGGTTTAGGTTTAGGGTTAGGGTTAGGGTTAGTGTGAGTATTAGGGTTAGGGTTAGGGTTAGGTTGAGGTTTAAGATGAAGGTGAGGGTTAGGGTTAGGGTTAGGGTTAAGGTGAGTTTGAGGGTAAGGTTCAATTTGAGTGTTACGTTGAGAGTGAGTGTTATGTTTAGTGTGAGTGTTAGGGTGAGTGTTAGTGTGAGGGTTAGGTTTAGTGTTAGGGTTAGGGTGAGGGTGAGGGTTAGGGATAGGGTTAAGTTAAGGATTATTGTTCGGGTTAGGGTTAGGGTTATGGTTAGGGGGAAGGTGAGGGTTAGGGTTAGGTTTAGGTTTAGTGTGAGGGTGAGGGTGAGGGTTAGGGATAGGGTTAGGGTTAGGGTGAGGGTTAGTGTGAAGGTGAGGGTTAGGGTTAGGGTTAGTGTGAAGGTTAGGGTTAGGGTTAGGGTTAGGGATAGGGTTAGGGTGAGTGTGAGGGTTAGGGTTATTGTTAGCATTAGGGTTAGCATGATGGTGAGGGAGAGGGTTAGGTTTAGGATTAGGGTTAGGTTAAGGGTTAGGTTTAGGGTGAGGGTATGATGAGGGTGAGACTTACGGTGAGGCCTAGGGTTAGGGTTAGGGTGACGGTTAGTGTTAGCGTGATATTTAGGCTAAGAGTGAAGGTTAAGGTGAGGGTGAGGGTTATGGTGAGTGTGAGTGTGAGGGTTTGGGTGAGGGTTAGGGTGACAGTGAGGGTTAGGGTGAGGGTGAGTTTCAGGGTAAGGGTTAGCATTAGGGTGATGGTTAGGGTGAGGGTGAGGGTTAGGGTTAGGGTTAGGTTTAGGGTTGGTGTGAGGATTAGGGTTCGGGTTAGGGTGAAGGTAAGGGTTAGGGTGAGGTTTTGGGAGAGGGTTAGGGTTACGGTGAGGGTTATGGTTAGGATTAGGTTGAGCGTATGTCTTAGGATGAGGGTTAAGGTGAGGGTTAAGGTTAGGGTGAGTTAGGGTTAGGGTTAGGTTGAGGGTGAGGATGAGGTTCAGGGTTAGGTTTAGGTTTAGGTTTAGGGATAGGCTGAGGGTGAGGGTGAGGGTGAGGGTTAGTGTTAGGGTGATGTTTAGAGTTAGGGTGATGTTTAGCTTTAGGTTTAGGGTGAGTATTAGCCTGAGGGTGGGGTTACTTTTAGGGTTAAGGTCAGGGTTAGGGTTAGGGATAGGGATAGGGTTAGGATGAGGGTGAGGGTGAGGATGAGGGTTAGGATTACGGTTATGGATAGGGTTATTTTTAGGGCTAGGGTTAGGTTTAGGGTGAGGGTGATGGTTAGGTTTAGGGTTTGTGTAATGGTTACTGTTAGTGTTATGGTTAGGGTTATGGTGAGGGTTAGGTTTAGTGTGAAGGTTAGTTTTAGGGTTATGTTTAGGGTGAGGGTAAGGGTTAGGGTGAGGGTTAGGGTAAGGGTGAGCATTAGGGTTAGCATTTGGGTTTGTGTTATGGTTAGGGTTAGGGTTAGGGTTAGGATGAGAATGAGGGTTATGGTTAGGTTTTCGGTAAAGGTTAGGGTTAGGGTTAGGGTGAACGTGAGGTTGAGAGTTAGGTTTAAGGTTGGGTGAGGGTTATGGTTAGGGTGAGGGTGAGGTTTAGGTTTAGGGTTAGGGTTAGGGTGAGCGTAAGGGTTAGGGTGAGGGTGAGGTTGAGGGTGAGGGTGAGGGTTAGGGTTAGGGGAGGGGAGAGGGTGAAGATGAGGGTTTGGGTTAGGATTAGGGTTAGTGTTAGGGTGAGAGTGAGGGTTAGGTTTAGGGTTAGGTTGAGGTTTAGGTTTAGTGTGATGGTTGGGTGAGCGTGAGGGTAAGGGTTAGGGTGAGGGTTAAGGTGAGCGTGAGGTTGAGGCTGAGGGTGAGGGTTAGGGTTAGGGTAGGGGAGAGGGTGACGGTGAGGTTTAGGGTTATTATTAGGAATACGGTTAGGGTGAGAATGAGGGTTACGGTTAGGGTTAGGTTGAGGTTTAGGTTTAGTGTGATGGTTGGGTGAGCGTGAGGGTAAGGGTTAGGGTGAGGGTTAAGGTGAGGGTGAGGTTTACAGTGAGTGTGAGGGTTAGGGTGTGGGTGAGGGTTAGGGTGACGGTGAAGGTTAGAGTTAGGGTGAGAGTAACGTTAGGGTGATGTTTAGGGTGAGGTTGAGGTTTAGTGATAGGGTTAGGGTTAGCGTGAGGGTTAGGGTGAGGGATAGGGTTAGGATTAAGTTGAGGGTATGTGTTAGGTTGAGGGTTAGGGTGAGGGTTAGGGTTAGAATGAGGGTTAGGGTTAGGGTTAGGGTTGGGGTGAGGATTAGGGTGAGGGTTAGTTTTAGGTTTATGTTTAGGGTGAGGTTGAGGTTCAGGGTTAGGATTAGTGTTAGGGTTAGGGTTAGTCTGAGGGTGAGGGTAAGTCTGAGGGTTAGGGTTAGGATGAGGGTGAGGGTTAGTGTTAGGTTTATGGTGAGTGTTAGGGTTAGTGTTAGTGTGAGGATTAGGGTTAGGGTTAGGGTGAGGGTAAGGTTTGTGATGAGGTTTAGGGTTAGGGTTAGTGTTAGGGTTAGCATGAGAGTGATGGAGAGGGTTAGGTTTAGGATTAGTGTTAGGTTTACTGTTAGGCTTAGTGTGAGGGTAATTGTGAGGGAGAGGCTTTAGGGTGAGGGTTAGGGTTAGGTTTAGGTTGAGGATTAGGTTTAGGGTGATATTTAGGGTGCGGGTGAGGGTTAGCATGAGGTTGAGGGTTACAGTGAGTGTGAGGGTTAGGGTGTGGGTGAGGGTTAGGTTGACGGTGAGGGTTACTGTGAGAGTGACGTTTAGGGTTAGGGTTAGCATTAGGGTGAGGGTTAGGGTTAGGGATAGGGTGAGGGTGAGGGTTAGGGTTAGGGTTAGGGTTAAGTTTAAGGTTGGGTGAGGTTTAGGGTTAGGATGAGGGTTAGGATTAGGTTTAGGGTTAGGGTGAGTGTGAGGGTGAGGGTTAGGGTGAAGGTGAGCTTGAGGGTGAGGGTTAGGTTTAGGGTAGGGGCAAGGGTAAAGATGAGGATTAGTTTTAGGATTAGGTTAAGGGTGAGGGTGAGGTTGAGGGTGAGGTTTTGGGTTAGGATGGGGGAGAGGGTGAAGATGAGGTTTAGGGTTAGGATTAGGGTTAGGGTTAGGGTGAGGGTTAGGGTTACGGTCAGGTTTAGGGTTAGTGTGAGGATAAGGGTTAGGGTGAGGGTGAGGGTAAGGGTTAGGGTGAGGCTGAAGGTGAGGCTGAGGGTCAGGTTTAGGTTTAGGGTTAGGGTTATTGTTAGCATTAGGGTTAGGGAAAGGTGAGGGTGAGGGTTGTTGTTAGGGTTAGGTTTAGGGTTAGGGTGAGGGTGAGGATTAGGTTTAGGGTTAGGGTTAGGGATAAGGTGAGGGTGAGGGAGAGGGTTAGGATGATGTTTAGGGTGAGGGTGAATGTTAGTTTGAGGATGAGTGTTAGAATTAGGGTCAGGGGAAGGTCTAGGTTAAGGGTGAGGGTTAGGGTGAGGGTTAGGGTTAGTGTGAGGTTTAGGGTTAGGGTTAGGGTGAGGGTAAGTGTTAGGGTGAGGGTTACCGTGAGGGTGAGGGGTAGGGTTAGGGTTAGGGTTAGCGTGATGGTCAGGGTGAGGGGTAGGGTTAGGGTCAGTGTTAGGTATAGGGTTAGTATGAGTGTTAGGGGGAGGGTTAGTTTTGGGTTAAGGTGAGGTTTAGGGTGAGGGTGAGGGTTAGGTTTAGGGAGAGGGTAAATGTTAGGGTGAGGGTTAGGGTGAGGGTGAGGGTGAAGGTTAGCATTAGGTTTAGGGTGAGGGTGACGGTTAGGGTTAGGGTGAGGTATAGGGTGAAGGTGAGGGTTAGGTTTAGGTATAGGGTAAGGATTAGGGTAAGGGTTAGGGTTAGTGTGAGGCATAGGGTTAGGTTTAGGTTTAGGGTGAAGGTAAGGGTTAGGGTTATGGTTAAGGTAAGGTTTAGTGTTAGGGTTAGGGTGAGGGTGAGGGTTAGGGTTAAGGTCAGTGTGAGGGTTAGGGATAGGGTTAGGGTTAGGGTTAGGGGTATTGTTAGGGTTAGGGTCAGGGTTAGGGTTAGGATTATGGTGAGAGTGAGGGTTAGGGTTAGGGATAGCATTAGGGATGGCTTGAGAGTGGGGAGAGGGTTAGTTTTAGGATTAGGGTTAGGTTTAGGGTTAGGCTTGGGGTGAGGGTGATGGTAATGGTGAGGCTTAAGGTCAGGGTTAGGTTTTGGATTAGGGTGAAGGTTAGTTTTAGAGTGATATTTAGGGAAAAGTTGAGGGTTATGGTGAGGGTGAGGGTTAGGGTGAGTGTGAGGGTTAGAGTTTGGGTGAGGGTTAGGGTGACGGTGAGTGTTAGGGTGAGGGTGAGTGTTAGGTTTAGGTCAAGTGGGAGGCTAAGGGTTAGGGTTAGGGTTAGGGTTAGTGTTAGGTTGAGGGTTAGTTTTAGGGTGATATTTAAGGAAAGGGTGAGGGTTAGGGTGACGGTGAGGGTTAGGGTTATGTTGAGCGTGATGGTTAGGGTGAGGGTTTGGGTGAGGGTTAGGGTTAGGGTTAGTGTGATGTTTAGGGTTAGGGTTAGGGTTAGGGTGAGGGTATGGGTTAGGGTTAGGGTTAGGGTAAGGTTTAGTGTGAGGGTTAGGGTTAGGGTTAGGGTTAGGGTGAGGGTAAGGGTTAGGTTTAGGGTTAGGTTAAGGTTTAGTGTGAGGGTAAGCGTAAGAGTGAGGGTTAGGTTTAGTGTGAGTGTTAAGGTGAGTGTTACCTTGAGGGTTTGGTTTAGTGTTAGGGTTAAGGTGAGAGTGAGGGTTATGTTTAGGGTCAGGGTGAGGGTGAAGTATAGGGTTAAGTTTAGGGTTAGGGCTATTGTTAGGGTTAGGGTTAGGGTTAGGATGAGGGTGAGGGTTAGGGTTAGGGATAGCATTAGGGTTAGCTTGAGTGTGAGGGATAGGTTTAGGTTTAGGATTAGGGTTTGTTTTAGGGTGATATTTAGGGAAAGGGTGAGGTTTATGGTGAGGGTGAGGGTTAGGGTGCGTGTGAAGGTTAGAGTTTGGGTGAGGGTTAGTGTGACGGTGAGGGTTAGGGTGAGGGTCAGGGTTAGGTTTAGGGTTAGTGAGAGGCTAAGCATTAGGTTAGCTTTAGGGTGAGTGTGAGGATTAGTGTTAGGGTTAGGGTTAGGCTGAGGGTTAGGTTTAGTGTGAGGGGTAGGGTGAGGCTGAGGGTTATGGTTATTTTAAGTGTTAGGCTGAGGGTTAGGTTTAGGTTTAAGTTTATGGTGGTGGTTAGGGTGAGGGTTGGGATCAGGGTTAGGGTTGTGGCTAGGATGAGTGTTAGGGTTAGGGTGAGGGTTAAGGCGAGGTTGAAGATTAGGTTGAGGGTGAGGGTTAGGGTTAGGGTGAGGGTTAGGGTTAAGAGTAGGGTTAGGATGAGGGCTAGAGTGAGGGTGAGGGTTAGGGTTAGGGTTAGGGTTAGGTTGAGGGTTAGGGTTAGGGTGAAGGTTCGGGTAAGGAGTAGGATTAGGGTTAGGGTTAGGGTGAGGGTCAAGGTTAGGGTGAGGTTTAGGGCGAGGGTGAGGTTTAGGGAGAGGATTTGGGTTAGGGTGAGGGATAGGGTTAGGATTATGGTGAGGGTATGTGTTATTGTGAGGGTTAAGGTGAGGGTTAGATTTAGGATGAGGGTTAGGAATAGGGTGAGGTTTAGGGTTGGGGTGACAATGAGGGTGAGGGTTCGTTTTAGGGTTAGGTTCAGGGTGAGGGTGAGGTTCAGGTTAGGATTAGGGTTAGGGTTAGGGTTAGGCTGAGGGTGAGGCTAAGGCTGAGTGTTAGGGTTAGGGTGAGGGTGAGGGTTAGGGTTAGGATTAGGGTGAAGGTTAGGGTTAGGGTTAGGGTTAGGGTAAGATTTATGGTGAGGTTTAGGGTTAGGGTTAGCTTTAGGGTTAGCATGAGGGTGAGGGAGAGGGTTAGGTTTAGGATTAGGGTTAGGTTTATCGTTAGGCTTATTGTAAGAGTCTTGGTGAGGATGAGGGTTAGGTTGAGGGTTAGGATTAGGCTTAGGGTGAGGGTTAGGATTAGGCTGATATTTAGGGTGAGGGTGAGGGTTAGGGTGAGGGTGAGGGTTATGGTGAGTGTGAGGGTTAGGGTGTGGCTGAGGGTTAGGGTGATGGAGATGGTTAGGGTGAGGGTGAGTGTTAGGGTTAGAGTTAGCATTAGGATGAGGGTTAGGGTTAGGTTTAGGGTGAGGATGAGGCTTAGGGTTACGGTTAGTGTGAGGATTAGGATTAGGGTTAGGTTTAGCGTGAGGGTAAGGGTTAGGGTTAGGGTTAGGGTAAGGTTTAGTGTGAGTATTAGTGTGAGAGTGAGGGTTAGGTTTAGTGTGAGAGTTAGGGTGAGTGTTAGTGTGAGGGTTAGGTTTAGTGTTAGGGTCATGTTGAGGGTGAGGGTTCGGGTTAGGGTGAGTTTGAGGGTTAAGGATAGGGTTAGGGTTAAGGTTAGGGTTATTGTTACGGTTAATGTCAAGTTTACTTTAAGGTGATGGTGAGGATTAGGGTTAGGCTTAGGATTAGGGTGAAGGTACGGTTTAGGGTTATAGTTATGGTAAGGTTTAGGTTGAGGGTTAGGGTGAGAGTGAGGCTATTGTTAGTGTGAGTGTTAGGGTGAGGCTTATGTTGAGTGTTAGGGTTAGGGTGAAGGTGAGGGTTAGGTTTAGGGTGAGGGTGAGGATTAGTGATAGGGTTAGGGTTAGGGTTATGGTTAGGGTTAGGATTAGGGTTAGGGTGAGGGTGAGGGTTAGCTTTAGGGTTTGCATTAGGATTAGTTTGGGGGTGAGGGAGAGGTTTAGGATTAGGATTAGGGTTAGGTTTAGGTTTAGGCTTATTGTGAGGGTCTTGGTGAGGGTGAGGCTTAGGGTGAGGGTTAGGGTTAGGGTTAGGGTGAGGGTTAGGGTTAGGGTGATATTTAGGGTGAAGTTGAGGGTTAGGGTAAGTGTGAGTGTAACGGTGAGTGTGAGGGTTATGTTGTGATTGAGGGTTAGGGTGACGGAGAGGGTTAGGTTGAGGGTGAGGGTTAGGGTTAGGGTTAGAATTAGGGTGAGGGTTAGGGTTATGGTTAGGGTGAGGATGAGGATTAGGGTGAGGGTTAGGGTTATGGTTAGGGTGAGGGTTAGGTTTAGGGTTAGGGTGAGCATATGTTTTAGGGTGAGGGTTAAGTTTAGGGTGAGGGTTAGGGATAGGATTAGGGTTAGGGTTAGGGTGAAGATGAGGGTGAGGGTTAGGTTTAGGGTTACATTGAGGGTGAGGATGAGGTTCAGGTTTAGGATTAGGGTTAGGGTTAGGGATAGGCTGAGGGTGAGGGTGAGGTTTCGGTTTGGGTTAGGTTGATGTTTAGGGTTAGGTTGAGGTTTAGGTTTAGGTTTAGGATGAGTATTAGCCTGAAGGCTCATTTTAGCTTTAGGGTTAAGGTGATGCTTAGGGATAGGGTTAGGGTTAATTTTTGGATTAGGGTTAGGGTTAGGATGAGGGTGAGGGTGAGGATGAGGGTTAGGACTAGGGTAAGGGATAGGGTTATTGTTAGGGTTAGGGTTAGGGTTAAGGTGAGGGTGAGGGTTCGGTTTAGGGTTAGGGTTAAGTTTACTGTTAACTTTATGGTGAGTGTTAAGTTTAGTATGAGGGTTAGGTTTAGGGTTAGGTTTAGGGTGAGGGTCAGGGTTTGGGTGAGGATTAGGGTAAGGGTGAGCTTTAGGGTTAGCATTAGGATTAGGTTTAAGTTTGGGTGAGGGTTAGGGTTAGAGTGAGGGTTAGAGTTAGGTTTAGGATTAGGGTCAGGGTGAGGGTGAGGGTTAGTGTGAGGTTGAGGGTTAGGGTTATTGTTAGTGTTAGCGTGAGTGGTACGGTTAGGTTTAGGGTTAGGGATAAGGTTAGGGTTAGGTTGAGGGTGAGGTGAGGTTGAGGGTTAGGATTAGAGTTAGGATTAGGGTTAGGCTCAAGGTGAGGGTTATGGTGAGAATGAAGATTAGGGTTATTGTTAGCCTTAGTGTGAGGGTTAGGGTTAGGTTTAGGGTTATGGTGGGGGTTAGGGTGAATTTTGGGGTTAGGGTTATGGTCAGGATGCACTTAGGGTTAGGGTGAGGGTAAGGCCTGGGTGAGATTTACTGTTAGGTTTGGGGTGAGGATGAAGGTTAGGGTTAGGGTTAGAGGGAAGGTTAGGGTGAGGTTAAGGGTTAGGATTAAGCTTAGTGTTAGGATTAGGATGAGGGTGAGGGTTAGGGTTAGGGTGACATTTAGGGTTAGGGTGAGGTTTAGGTTTAGGTTTAGGTTTAGGATGAGGATTAGTCTAATGGGTGGGGTTAGGGTTAGGGTTAGGGGGAGAGTTAGGGTTAGGGTTCAAGTTATTGTTAGGGTTAGGATTGGGGTTAGGGTTCCAGGGAGGGTGAGGCTTAGATTTAGCGTTAGGGATAGGATTATTTTTAGGGTTAAGTTTAGGGGTAGGGTGAGGTTGAGGGTAAGGTTTAGGGTTAGGGTTAGGGTTATTATTAGGGTTAGGGTTAGGGTTAGGGTGGGTGTTATGTTTAGTGTGAGGCTTAGGTTTAGGGTTAGGGTTAGGGTGATGGTAAGGGTCAGGATGAGATTTAGGGTGAGGGTGAGGGTTAGGTTTAGGTTTACGGTTAAGGTGAGGGCTGGGGTGAGTGTGAGGGTTAGGGGTAGGGTTAGGGTTAGGGTTAGCGGTAATATTAGTTTGAGGTTTAGGGTTTGGATGAGGGTTAGTGTTAGAGTTTGGGTGAGGGTTAGGGTTAGGGTGAGGGAGAGATTAAGGGTTAGAGTTAGGGTTAGGGTTATTGTCAAGGTTAGGTTGAGTTTGAGGGTTAGTGTGAAGAACAGTTTGAGTGTGAGGGTTACAGTTAGGGTTAAGGTTAGGTTTATTGTTAGGGTTTGGGTTAGGGTGAGTGTGAGGGTCAGCGTTAGGGTGAGGGTTAGGGTTAGGGTGATGTTTATGGTGAGGGTGAGGGTTAGGGTGTGGGTTAGGGTTAGGGTGAGGGTTAGGGTGAGGGTTAGGGTGTGGGTTATTGTGAGGGTTATGTTTAGTGTGAGGGTTAGTCTTAATGTTCGGGTTAGGTTTAGGGTAAGGTTTAGGGTGAGGCTTAGGGTGAGAGTGAGGGTTAGGCTTAGCGTGAGTGTTAGGGTGAGGGTTAGGTTTAGGGTTCGGGTTAGGGTTCGGGTTCGTGTTAGGGTTATGGTTAGGGTGAGGGCTATGGTTATGGTTAGGGTGAGGGTTAGTGTTAGGTTTAGGCTGAGGGTGAGGATGAGGGTTAAGGTTAGGTTTATTGTTGACATTAGGGTTTGCGTTAGCGTTAGGTTTAGCGTGAGGGTGAGGGCGAGGGTTAGTTTAGGATTAGGTTTATGTTTAGGGTTAGGCATAGTGTGAGGGTGATGGTGAGGGAAAGGCGTAGGGAGAGGGTTTTGGTTAGGGTTTGGGTGATGGTTAGTGTTAGGCTAAGGTTTATGGTGAAGGTTAGGGTGAGGGTGAGGGTAAGGGTGAGTGTGAAGGTTAGGGTGTGAGTGAGGATTAGGGTGACGGTGAGTTTTAGGGCGACTGTGAGGGTTAGGGTGAGGGTTAGGTTTAGGGTTACCATTGGGGTGAGGGATATTGTTAGGGTTAGGGTAAGGGTGAGGGTTAGGATGAGGGTTAGGTTTAGGTTTAGGGTTAGTCTGAAGATTAGGCTTAGGGTTAGGGTTAGGATGAGGGTAAGATTTAGGGTCAGGTTTAGGGTGTAGATGAGGTTTAGGGAGAAGGTTAGATTAGGTGAGGGTTAGGGTGAGGGTTAAGGTGAGGGTTAGGTTTAGGGAGAGGGTAAGGGTTAGGGTGACGGTTAGGGTGAGGGTGAACATTAGGGTTAGCATTAGGGTTAGGGTGTGGGTGAGGGTTAAGGTTAGGGTTAGTGTTAAGGTTAGGGCTTGGCTGAGGGTGTGAGTTAGGGTTAGGTTGAGGGTGAGGGTGAAGGTGAGGGTGAGGTTTAGGTTTAGGGTTAGGGTTATTGTTAGCGTTAGGGTTAGGGAGAGGTGAGGGTGAGGGTTGTTTTAGGGGTAGGGGTAGGGTTAGTCTGAGGGTGAGGGAGAGGTTTAGGTTGATGTTTAGGGTGAGGGTGAATGTGAGGGAGTGGGTGAGGTTTAGAATTAGGGTTAGAGTAAGGGCTAGTTTAAGGGTGAGGGTTAGAGTGAGGGTTAGGTTGAATGTGAGGGTTAGGCTTAGGGTGAGGGTGAGGGTGAGTGTTAGAATTATGGTTACGCTGAGGGTGAGGGTGAGGGTGAGGGGATAGGGTTACAGTGAGGGTTAATGTTAGGGTGATATTTAGGGTGAGGTTGACGGTTAGAAATAGGGTGATTTTTTGGGTGAGTGTGAGGGTTAGAGTGTGGGTGAGGTTTAGGTTGATGGTGAAGGTGAGGATGATGGTGAGGGTTAGTGTTAGGGTAAGATTTAGGGTGAGGGTTAGGGTTAGGGTTAGGGTGAGGGTGAGGGTGAGGGTTAAGGTGAAGGTTAAGGTTAGGGTTAGTGTGAGGATTAGGGTTAGTGTGAGGATTAGGGTTAGGGTCAGGATTTGGGTTAGGAGGAGGGTAAGGGTTAGGGTGGGGTTTAGGGTGAGGGTGAGTGTTAGGGAGAGGGTTAGGGTTACGTTGAGGGTTAGGGTGAGGGTTAGGGTTAGGGTAAGGGTGAGGGTGAGTGTTAGGGTGAGGGTTAGGGTGAGGGTTATGGATAGGGTTGGTGTGAGGATGAGGGTTAGGGTGAGGGTTAGTGTGAGGGTGAGGGTGATGATGAGGGTTAGGATTAGGGTTAGGCTGATGGTGAGGGTGAGGCTGAGGGTTAGGGTTATGTTGACGTTTAGGGTTAGGGTTAGGGTGAGGGTTAGGGTTAGGTTTAGGGTAAGGATGAGGGTTAGGCTGAGGGGTAGGGTTAGGTTTAGAGTGAGGGTTAGGGTTAGTGTGAGTGTTAGGGTTAGGGTTAGGGTGAGGTTGAGGTTTAGTGTGATTGTTAGGTTTAGGGTTAGGGCGAGGGTAAGGATTAGGGTGAGGGATATGGTGAGGGTGAGGGTTAGGGTTAGCATTAGGGTTAGGTTTAGGATTAGGGTGAGTGTTAGGGTTAGGGTTGATATTAGGGTGAGGGTGAGATTTAGGGTTAGAGTGAGGTTTGGGTTTATTGGTAGGATTAGTGGGAGTTTTAGGATGAATGTTATGGTTAGGGTTAGTGTGAGGATTAGATATAGAGTTAGGGTTATGGTTAGGGTTAGGGTGAGGGTGAGGGTTAGGGTAAGGTTGAGGTTTAGGGTTAGGGATAGGATTAGGATGAGGGTTAGTATTTTGTTTAGGGTGAGGGTTAGGGTGAGTGTGAAGGTTAGGGGTTGGGTGAGGGTTAGGGTGACCGTGAGGGTTAGGGTGAGGGTGATGTGTAGGGTTAAGTTTAGTATTAGGGTGAGGGTTAGGGTTAGGGTTATGTTGAGGGTGAGGGTTAAGGTTAGGGTTAGCATTAGGTTTAGTGTGATGGTGAGGGAGAGGGTTAGGTTTAGCACTCTGTTAGGTTTAGGGTTAGGTTAGGGATAGGGTGATGGTGAGGGTGAGGCATAGGGTCAGGGTTAGGTTTAGGGTTAGGTTGAGTGTTAGGGTGATATTTAGGGAAAGGGTGATTCTTAGTGTAAGGTTATGGTTAGTTTGAGGGTTAGGGTTAATGTTAGCATTAAGGTGAGTGTTAGGGTTAGGGTGAGGGTTAGGTTGAGTGTGAGGGTTAGGATTTGGGTGAGGGCTAGGGTGATGGTGAGAGTTAGGGTGAGGGTGAGGGTAAGGGTTAGGGTTAGCATTATGGTGAGGGTTAGGGTTAGGGTTATGGTGAGGGTGAGGGTTAGGGTGAGGATTAAGTTAAGGGTTAGCATTAGGGTTAGCGTGAGGGTGAGGGAGAGGCTAAGGTTTAGCATTAGGGTTAGTTTTAGGGTTAGGCTTAGGGTGAGGGTGATGTTGAGGGTGAGGCATAGGGTCAGGGTTAGGGTTATGGTTAGGGTGAGTGTGAGTGTTAGGGTGATATTTAGGGAAAGGGTGAGGGTTAAGGTGAGGTTAGGGTTAGGGTGAGGGAGAGGTTTAGGGTAAGGGTTAGCATTAGGGTGAGGGTTAGGGTTCAGTTTATGTTGAGGGTGAGGGTTAGGGTGAGGGTTAGGGTGAGGGTAATTTTTAGGGTGAGGTTTAGGTTTAGATTTAGGATGAGGATTAGGTTGAGGTGTGGTGTTGGGACTAGGATTAGGGTGAGGGTTAGGGTTAGGGTTGGTTTAGGGTTAGTGAGAGTGTTAGGTTTAGGGTGAGGGTAAGGGTTAGGGTTAGGGTTAGGTTAGGGTTTGTGTGAGGGTTAGGGTTAGGGTTAGGGTTAGGTTTATTGTTAAGGTTAGGGTTAGGGTGACGGTGAGGATGAGGGTTAGGATTACGGTTAGGAATATGGTTATTATTAGGGATAGGGTTAGCATTAGAGTGAGGGTGAGGGTTAGGTTTATGTTTAGGGTTAGGGTTATTGTTAGGGTTAGATTTAGGGTGAGGGTGAGGGTTAGGTTTAGTGTGAGGTTTAGGTTTAGGGTTAGGTATCGGGGAAGGGTTAGGTTTAGGGTGAGGGTTAGGGTAAGTTTGAGCTTTAGGGTTATCATTAGGGTTAGGGTTAGGGTGAGGGTTAGGGTTATGGTTAGGGTTAGGGTGAGGGTTAGGGTTAGGGTGAGGGTTAATTTAAGTTTAGGTTGAGGGTTAGGGTTAGGGTGAGGGTTAGGGTTAGGGTTAGGGTGAGGGTGAGGATGATGGTTAGGATTAGGGTTAGGAATAGGGTTATTGTTAGGGTTTGGGTAAGAGAAAGGGTGAAGATGAGGTTTAGGGTTAGGATTAGGGTTAGGGTTAGTGTGAGGTTGAGGGTTAAGTTTATGGTTAGTTTGAGGTTTAGGGTTAGTGTGAGGGTTGGGTGAGCGTGAGGGTAAATGTTAGGGTGAGGGTTAGGGTGAGGTTGAGATTTAGGGTTAGGGTCAGTGTTAGGGTGAGGGTTAGGTTTATTGTTAGTGTGAGGTTTAGGGTTAGGGTTTTGGTTATGGTGAGGGTTGGAGTTAGTGTGAGGGGTAGGGTGACGGTAAGGGTAAGGATTAGGATGAGGGTTAGGTTGAGGCGGAGGGTTAGGGTTATTGTTAGTGTTAGGGTGAGGGTTAGGGTTAGGTTAGGGTTATGGTGGGGGTTATGGTGAGGGTTGGGTTAGGGTTAGGGTTATGGTGAGGATGAGGTTTAGGGTTAGATGAGGGTTAAATTGAGGGTGAGGGTTAGGGTGAGGGTGAGGGTTAGGGTTAGGGTTAGGGTGAAGGTTAGGTTTAGGATTAGGGTTAGGATGAAGGGTAGGGTGAGAGTGAGGGTTAGGGTTAGGTTTAGGGTTAGGGTTAAGTTGAGTGTTAGGGTAAGGGTGAGGGTAAAGTTTAGGGTGAAGTTTAAGGTGAGGGTGTGTTTTAGGGAGAGGGTTAGGGTTCCTGTGAGGGTTAGAGTGAGGGTTAGGGTTAGGAATAGGGTGAGGGTATGTGTTAGGGTGAGGGTTAGGATGAGGGTTAGGGTTAGGATGAGGGTTATGGATAGGGCTAGGGTTAGGGTAAGGGTGATGGTGAGGGTGAGGTTTAGGGTTAGGTTGAAGGTGAGAGTGAGGTTCAGGGTTAGGATTAGGGTTAGGGTTAGTGTTAAGCTGTGGGTCAGGGTGAGGGTGAGGGCTAGCTTTAGGTTGAGAGTGAGGGTTAAGGTTTGGTTTATGGTGAGGGTTAGGGTTAGGGTTAGTGTGAGGATTAGGGTTAGAGTTTGGGTGAGGGTAAGGGTTATGGTCAGGGTTAGGGAGAGGGTTAGGGTTAGGGTGAGGGTGAGGGTTAGGGTTTGGGTTAGGGTGATAGTTAGGGTTAGGATTAGGGTTAGGATGAAGGGAAGGGTGAGAGTGAGGGTTAGGATTAGGGTTAGGGTTAGGGTTAGGATGAAGTGTAGAGTGAGAGTGAGGGTTAGGGTTAGGGTTAGCTTTAGGTTGAGGGTTAGGGTTAATGGGAGGGTGAGGGTGAGGGTTAGGATTAGGTTTAGGTTTAAGGTTAGGTTGAGGGTGAGGATGATGGTGAGGGTGATGGTGAGGTTTAGAATTAGGGTGATGTTTAGGATTTGGGTTAGGGTGAGGGTGAGGGTTAGGGTTAGGTTTAGGGTTAGGATGAGGTTTAGGTGAGGGTTAGGGTTAGCTTGAGGGTAAGGGTTAGGGTGAGGGTAAGTGTGAGGGTGAGGTGTAGGGTTAGGGTTATGTTTGGCCTGAGGATTCGGTGAGCATTAGGATTACGGTTAGTGTTAGTGTTAGGATTAGGTTTAGTGTGCTGTTTAGGGTGAGGTTTAGGATTAGGGTTAGGGTGAGGTTTAGGGTGAGGGTTAGGGTTAGGGTGAGTTGTAGCATGAGGGTGAAGGTGAGGTTTAGGGTGAGGGTAAGGTTTAGAGTGAGGGTTAGGGTGAGGGTGAAAGTTAGGGTTAGCATTAGATTTAGTGTAAGGGTGAGGGTTAGTGTTAGGGTTAGGGTTACGTTGAGGGCTAGGCTGAGGGTGAGGTTTAGGGTTAGGTTTAGGGATAGGGTGAGGATTAGGGTTAGGGATAGGGTTAGGGTGAGCATTAGGCAGAGGGTTAGGGTTAGGATTAGGCTGAGTGTTATGTTTAGGGAGATTTTTAGGGTTAGGGTTAGGGTGAGTAAACGGGTTAGGGTGAGGGTTAGGGTTAGGGTGAGGGTTAGGTTCAGGATTAGAATTAGGGTGAGGGTGAGAGTTAGGGTTATGGTGATGATTAATGTAGGGTTTAGGGTTAGTATTAGTGTGACTTTTTGGATGAAGGTAAGGGTTAGGGTTAGGGTTAGTGTGAGGATTAGGGTTAGGGTTAGGGTTAGGGTGAGGGTGAGGATTAGGCTTAGGGTTAGGGTGAGAGTTATTATTAGGGTTAGGGTCAGGGTTGGGGTAAGGGTGCTTTTTAGGGTTAACATTAGGGTTAGGGTTAGGGTTAGTGTGAGGTTTAGGTTTAGGTTTAGTGTTAGGGTGAGTGTTAGGGTTAGGGTTAGGGTGAGGTTGAGGTTCAGGGTTAGGGTTAGGTTTAGGATTAGGGTGAGTGTGAGGGTGAGGTTTAGGGTTAGGGTGACGGTGAGGGTTAGGGTTATTGTTAGTGTTAGGGTGAGGGTTAGGATTATGTTTAGGGTCATGGTGGGGGTTAGGGTGAGGGTGGGGTTAGGGTTAGGGTTATGGTTAGGATGAGGGTTAGGGTGAGGGTGAGGGTTAAGTTGAGGATGAGGTTAAGGGTGAGGGTGAGGGGTAGGTTTATGGTGAGTGGTAGGGTTAGGATTAGTTTTAGGATGAGGGCTAGGGTGAGAGTGAGGGTTAGGGTTAGGATTAGGTTTAGGTTGAGAGTTAGGGTTAGGGTGAGGGTGAGGGTGAGGGGTAGGTATAGGATTACGGTTAGGGTGAGGGTTAGGTGAGGGTGAGCGTTAGGTTTAATATTAGGGTTAGGGTTAGGGTTAGTGTGAGGTTTATGTTTAGGGTTAGATTTAGTGTGAGGGTTAGGGTTAGAGTTAGGTTTATGGTGAGGTTGAGCTTTAGGGTTAGGTTTAGGTTTAGGATTAGCGTGAGTGTGAGGGTGAGGTTTAGGGTTAGGGTGAGGGTGAGTGTAGGGTTTAGGGTTAGAATTAGGGTGAGGGTTAGGATGAAGGTTATGGTTATGGTTAGAGTTAGTGTGAGGATTAGGGTTATGGTTAAGTTTAGGGTTAGTGTTATGGTGAGGGTGGGAGGGTTAGGTTTAGGGTGAGGGTAAAGGTTAGGGTGAGGGTTAGGGTGAGGTTGAAGGTTAGGGTTAGAATTAGTTTTAGGGTGAGGATGAGGGTTAGGGTTATTGTTAGTGTTAGCGTGAGGGTTATGGTTAGGTTTAGGGTTATGGTGGGGCTTAGGGTGAGGGTTGGTGTTAGGGTTAGGGTTATGGTTAGGATGAGGGTTAGGGTTAGAATAAGGGTTAAGGGGAGGATGAGTGTAAGATTGAGGGTGAGGTTTAGGTTTAGGGTGAGGGGTAGGATTAGGATTAGGGTTAGGATGAGGGCTAGGGTGAGAGTTAGGGTTAGGGTTAGGATTAGGGTTACGTTGAGGGTTAGGGTTAGGGTGAGGGTTCGAGTTAGGGGTAGGTTTAGGGTTAGGTTTAGGGTGAGGGTAAATGTTAGGTTGAGGTTTAGGGTGAGTGTGAGGTTTAGGGAGAGGGTTAGGGTTAGGGTGAGTGTTAGAATGAGTGTAAGGGTTAGGATTAGTGTGAGGGTATGTGTTAGGGTTAGGGTTAGGGTGAGGGTTAGGGTTATAATGAGGATTAGGGATAGGGTTAGGGTTAGGGTTAGGGTGACGGTGAGGGTGAGAGTGAGGTTTAGGGTTAGGTTCAGTGTGAGGGTGAGGTTCATGGTTAGGATTAGGGTTAGGGTTAGGCTGAGTGTGAGGGTGATGGTGAGGGTTAAGGTTATTGTGAGAGTGAGGGTTAGGGTTAGGTTTAGGGTGAGGGTTAGGGTTATTGTGAGGATTAGGGTTAGAGTTATGGAGAGGGTAAGGGTTATGATGAGGATTAGGGTGAGGTGAGGGTTAGGGGGAGTGTTAGGCTTAGGGTGAGGGTTAGGTATTGCTTTAGAGTTAGGCTGAGGGTGTGGGTGAGAGTTAGGGTTAAGGTTTGTGTGAGGGTGAGGGTGAAGGTTAGTATTAGGTTTAGGGTTAGGGTTAGGCTGAGGGCCATGCTGACGGTGAGGGTTAGGGAAAGGTTTTGGGATAGGGTGAGGATTAGGGTTAGGGTTAGGGGGAGCATCAGTCAGAGGGGTAGGGTTAGGGTTAGGGGGAGGGTTAGGTTTAGTGTGATTGTTAGGTTTAGGGTTAGGGTGACTGTAAGGGTTAGGGTGAGGGATAGGGTGAGGGTGAGGGTTAGGGTAAGCATTAGGGTTAGGATTAGGGTTAACGTGAGGGTTATGGTTAGGTTTAATATTTGGGTGAGGGTGAGAGTTAGGGTTAGGGTGAGGTTAGGGTTTAGGGTTAGGATTAGTGTGAGTTTTAGGATGAAGTTTACGGTTAGGGTTAAGGTTAGTGCGAGGATTAAGTTTAGGGTTAAGGTTATGGTTAGGGTTAGGGTGAGGGTGAGTGTTAGGGTTAGGGTGAGGGTTAGGGTTAGGGTTAGCATTAGGGTGAGGGTTAGGGTTACTGTTAGGGTGAGAGTTAAGGTGAGTGTGAGGGTTAGGGTTTGTGTAGGGTTAGGGTGACGGTGATGGTTAGGGTGAGGGTGAGGTTTAGGGTTAGGGTTAGCATTAGGGTGAGGTTTAGAGTTAGGGTTATGTTGAGGGTGAGGGTTAGGGTGAGGGTTAAGGTTAGGGTTATTATTAGGTTTAGCGTGAGGGTGAGTGAGAGGGTTAGGGTTAGCTTTAGTGTTAAGTTTAAGGTTAGGCTTAGGGTGAGGGTGATGGTGAGGTTGAGGCATAGGGTCAGTTTTAGGGTTAAGGTTAGTATGAGGATTAGGATTATGGTTAAGGTTAGTGTTAGGGTTAGGGTGAGGTTGAGGGTTAGGTTTAGGGTGAGGGTAAGGGTTAGGTTGAGGCATATGGTGAGGTTGAAGGTTAGGGTTAGTATTAGGTTTAGGGTGAGGGTTCGGGTTCGGGTAATTATTAGTGTGAGCATGAGGGTTAGGGTTAGGTTTAGGGTTATGGTGGGGGTTAGGGTCAGGGTTGGGGATAGGGTTAGGGTTATGGTTAGGATGAGGGTTAGGGTTAGGGTGAGGGTTAAGGTGAGGATGTGGATAAGGGTGAGGGTGAGCGTTAGGTTTAGGGTGAGGGTTAGGTTTAGGATTAGGGTTAGGATGAGGGCTAGGGTGAGATTGAGGGTTAGGGTTAGTTTAGGGTTAGGTTGAGGGTTAGGGTTAGGGTTCAGGTTTGGGTGAGGGGTAGGTTTAGGGTGAGGGTTAGGGTGAGGGTAAAGGTTAGGATGAGGTTTAGGGTGAGGGTGAGGTTTAGGGAGAGGGTTAGGTTTAGTGTGAGTGTTAGAATGAGGGTTAGGGTTAGGATTAGGGTGAGGGTATGTTTTAGGTTGAGGATAAGGGTGAGGGTTAAGGTTTGGATGAGGGTTATGGATAGGGTTAGGGTTAGGGTTAGGGTGACTGTGAGGGTGAGGGTGAGGTTCATGGTTAGGATTAGGGTTAGGGTTAGGGTTAGGCTGAGGGTGAGTGTGAGGGTAAGGTTTAAGGTTAGGGTGAGAGTGAGGGTTAGGGTTAGGTTTCGGGTGAGGGTTAGGGTTAGGGTTAGTGTGAGGATTAGGGTTAGAGTTAGGGTGAGGGTAAGGGTTATTATGAGGATTAGGGTGAGGGTGAGGTTTAGGGAGAGGGTTAGCATTATGGTGAGTGTTAGGTATAGGTTTAGAGTTAGACTGAGGTTGATGGTGAGGTTTAGGGTTAGGGTTAGTGTGAGGGTGAGGGTGAGGGTTAGGATTAGTTTTACCGTTAGGGTTAGTCTGAGGGTGAGGATGACAGTGAGGGTGAGGGTGAGGTTTAGAATTAGGGTGATCTTTAGTGTTAGGGTTTGGGTGAGGGTGAGTGTTAGCGTTCGTTTTAGGGTTAGGTTTAGCGTGAGGTTTAGTGTTAGGGTTAGTGTTACGGTGAGGGCTAGGCTGACAGTAAGGATTAGGGTTAGGTTTTGGGATAGGGTGAGGATTAGGGTTAGGGTTAGGGTTAGGGTGCGCATTAGGCAGAGGCGTAGGGTTAGGGTTAGGGTGAGGGTTAGGTTTAGTGTGATTGTTAGGTTTAGGGTTAGGGTGAGGGTAAGTGTTAGGGTGAGGTTGAGGGTTAGGGTTAGCATTAGGGTTAGGGTTAGGGTTAGGGTCCGGGTTAGGGTTAGGTTTAATATTAGGGTGAGGTTAAGAGTTAGGGTTAGGGTGAGGTTAGGTTTTAGGGTTTGGATTATTGTGAGTTTTAGGATGAAGGTTATGGTAAGGTTTAGGGTTAGTATGAGGATTAGGTTTAGGGTTAAGTTTATGGTTATGGTTAGGGTGAGGGTGAGGGCTAGGGTTAGGGTAAGGGTTAGGGTAAGTTTAGCATTAGGGTGAGGGTTAGGGTTACACTTAGGGTCAGGGTTAGGGTGAGGGTTAGGGTTTGGTTGAGGGTTTGTGTGATGGTGAGGGTTAGGGTTTGGGTGAGGGTTAGGATGAGGGTGAGGTTTAGGGTGAGGGTGAGGTTTAGGGTTAGGGTTAGCATTAGTGTGAGGGTTAGGGTTAGGGTTATGTTGAGGGTGAGGGTTAGGGTGAGGGTTAAGGTTAGCCTTAGCATTAGGGTTAGTGTGAGGGTGAGGGAGAGGGTTAGGTTTAGCATTAGGGTTAGGTTTAGCGTTAGGTTAGGGTGAGGGTGATGGTGTGGGTGAGGCATAGAGTCAGGGTTAGGTATTAGGGTGAGAGGTAGGGTTATGGTTAGGGTGAGGGTTAGGGTGAGTGTGACGGTTAGGGTTTGTGTGAGGGTTAGGGTGAGGGTGAAGTTTAGGGTGAGGGTGAGGTTTAGGGTTAGGGTTAGCATTAAGGTGAGAGTTAGGGTTAGGGTTATGTTGAGGGTGAGAGTTAGGGTGAGGGTTAAGGTTAGGGTTAGCATTAGTGTTAGCGTGAGGTTGAGGGAGAGGGTTAGGTTTAGCATTAGGGTTAGGTTTAGGGTTAGGCCTAGGGTGAGGGTGTTGGTGAGGGTGAGGCATAGGGTTAGGGTTAGGGTTAGGGTTAGGTTGAGTGTTAGTGTTAGGGTGATATTTAGGGAAAGGGTGAGGGTAAGGGTGAGGTTGAGGATTAGGGTGAGGGTGAGGTTTAGGGTTAAGATTAGCATTAGAGTGAGGGTTAGGGTTCGGGTTAGGGTTCAGGTGAGGGGTAGGTTGATGGTTAGGGTTAGGGTGAGGGTAAAGGTTATGATGAGGTTTAGCTTGAGGGTGAGGTTTAGGGAGAGGGTTAGGGTTCAGGTGAGGGTTAGAGTGAGGGTTAGGGTTTGGATTAGGGTGAGGGTATGTGTTAGGGTGAGGGTTAGGGTGAGGGTCAGGGTTAGGATGAGGGTTAGAGATAGGGCTAGGTTTAGGGTTAGGGTGATGGTGAGGGTGAGGTTTAGGTTTAGGTTGAGGGTCAGGGTGAGGTTCAGGGTTAGGATTAGGGTTAGGGTTAGTGTTATCCTGAGGGTGAGGGTGAGGGTGAGGGTTAGGGTTAGGGTGAGAGTGACAGTTAGGGTTTGGTTTAGGGTGAGGGTTAGAGTTAGGGCTAGTATCAGGATTAGGGTTAGAGTTAGGGTGAGTGTTAGGGTTAGGGTTAGGTTGAGGGTACGTGTTAAGGTGAGGGTTAGGGTGAGGGTTATCGTTAGGGTGAGGGTTAGGGTTAGGGTTAGGCTGAGCGTGAGTGTGAGCGTGAGGGTTTCGGTTAGGGGGATCTTTAGGGTTAGGGTGGGGTTTAGGTTTAGGTTTAGGATTAGGATGAGGATTAGGGTGAGAGGTGGGTTTAGGATTAGGGTTAGGGTGACGGATAGCGTTAGGGTTAGGGTTAGGGTAAGGGTGAGGGTAAGGGATAGGGTGAGGGTAAGGGGGAGGGGGAGGGGTAGGGTTAAGGTTAGGGTTGTCCTGAGAATTCTGGTGAGCATTAGGATTATGGGTAGTGTTAGTGTTAGGATTAGGTTTAGGTTGAGGGTTAGGGTGAGGGTTAGGATTAGGGTTAGGGTGAGGTTTAGAGTGAGGGTTAGGGTTAGGGTGAGTTGTAGCGTGAGGGTAAGGTTAGGTTTATATTGAGGGTAAGGGTTAGGGTGAGGGTTAGGTTGAGGGTGAAGGTTAGGGTTAGCATTTTGTTTAGGGTGAGGGTGAGGGTTAGTGTTAGGTTTAGGGTTAGGGTGAGGGCTAGGCTGAGGGTGAGGGTTAGGGTTAGGTTTAGGCATAGGGTGAGGATTAGGGTTAGGGTTAGGGTTAGGGTGAGCATTAGGCAGAGGTGTAGGGTTAGGATTAGGGTGAGGGTTATGTTTAGTGTGCTTGTTATGTTTAGTGTTAGGGTGAGGGGAAGGGTTAGATTGAGGGATAGGGTGAGGGTGAGGGTCAGGGTTAGGTTTAGGGTTAGGTTGAGGGTGAGAGTTAGGGTTAGGGTGATGATGAGTATAGGCTTTAGGGTTAGGATTAGTGTGAGTTTTAGGATGAAGGTTATGGTTAGTGTTATTGTTAGTGTGAGGAATAGGTTTAGGGTAATGTTTAGGTTTAGGGTTAGGGTGTGGGTGAGGGTTAGGATTAGGGTGAGGTTTAGGGTTCGGATTTGCATTAGGATAAGGGTTAGGGTTAGGGTTAGGGTGAGGGTTAGGTTGAGTGTGAGGCTTAGGGTTTGGGTGAGGGTTAGGTGTCTGTGAGGGTTAGGTTTAGGGTTAGGGTTACCATTAGGGTGAGGGTTAGGGTTAGGGTTATGGTGAGGGAGAGGGTTAGGGTGAGGGTTAAGTTTAGGATTAGCTTTAGGGTTAGGTTTAGGGTTAGGCTTAGGGTGAGGGTGATGTTGAGGTTGAGGCATAGGGTCAGGTTTAGGGTTAGGTTTAGGGTGAGTGTTAGTGTTAGGGTGATATTTAGAGAAAGGTTGAGGGTTAGGGTGAGGTTGAGGGTTAGGGTGAGGGTGAGGTTTAGGGTTAGGGTTAGCATTAGGGTGAGGGTTAGGGTTCGGGTTATGTTGAGGGTGAGGGTAAGGGTTAGGGTTAGGGTTAGGGTGAGTGTTAGGATTAGGTTTAGGGTTAGGATTAAGGTTAGGGTGAGGGTAAGGTTTAGGTTGAGTTTTAGTGTGAGAGTGAGCTTTAAGGAGAGGGTTATGGCTAAGGTGAGGGTTAGGGTGTGAGTTAGGGTTAGGGTTAGGGTGAGGGTATATGTTAGGATGAGGGTTAGCGTGAGGGTTCACGTTAGCATGAGTGTGAGGGTGAGGGTTAGGGTTAGTGTGATCTTTAGATTTAGATTGGGGTTTAGGTTTAGGTTAAGGTTTAGGATGAGGATTAGGCTGAAGTGTGGGGTTAGGATTAGGGTTAGGGTGAGGGATAGGGTTAGGGTTAGTGGTAGGGTGAGGGTAAGGGTTATGGTGAGGGTAAGGGTGAGGGTGAGGGGTAGGCTTAGGGTTAGTGTTGGCCTGAGGATTTGAGTGAGCATTAGGATTATGGTTAGTGTTAGTGTTAGGATAAGGTTTAAGGTGAAGGTTAGGATTAGGTTAGGGTGAGGTTTAGGGTGAGGGATAGGGTAAGGGTGAGTTTTAGGGTGAGGGTGAGGGTTAGGTGTAGGGTGAGGGTAAGGGTTAGGGTGAGGGTTAGGGTGAGGGTGAGGGTTAGGGTTAGAATTAGGTTTTGGGTGAGGATGAGGGTTAGGGTTTAGGGTTATGATTAGTGTGAGTTTTAGGATGAAGGTTATGGTTACGGATAGGGTTAGTGTGAGGATTAGGTTTAGGGTTAGGGTTAGGGTGAGTGTGAGGGTTAGGGTGAGGGTGAGGGTTAGGGTTAGGGTTAGCATTAGGGTGAGAGTGAGGTTTAGGGTGAGGGTGAAGTTTGGGGTTAGCATTAGGTTTAGGGTGAGGGTGAGGATTTGGGTTACAGCTAGGCTGAGAATGAGGGTTAGGATTAGGTTTATGGATAGGATGAGGATTACGGTTAAGGTTATGTTTACAGTGAGCCTTAGACTGAGGGGTAGGGTTAGGGTTAGGGTGAGGGTTAGGTTTAGTGTGATTATTAGGGTTATGGTTAGGGTGAGGTTAAGGGTTAGGGTGAGGGATAGGGTGAGGGTGAGTTTTAGGCTTAGGGTTAGGTTTAGTGTTAGGGTGAGGGTTAGGGTGTGGGTTAGGGTTAGGGTGAGGGTGAGGGTATGGTTTAGGGATAGATTTAGGGTGAGGGTTAGGATGAAGGTTATGGTTAGTATTAGGGTTAGTGGGAGGATTAGGGTTATGTTAAGGTTAGGGTTAGGGTTAAGGTGAGGGTGAGGGTTAGGTTTAGGCTTAGGGATAGGGTTAGCATTAGGGTTAGGGGTAGGGTTAGGTTGAGGGTGAGGTTTAGTGTTGGGGTTAGTGAGAGGGTGAGGGAGAGGGTTAGGTTTCAGATTAGCGTTAGGTTTAGGGTTAGGTTAGGTTGAGGGTGATGGTGAGGGTGAGGCTTAGTGTGAGGTTAGGGTGAGGTTTAGGGTGAGAGTTAGGGTTAGGGTGATATTTAGGGTAAATGTGAGGGGTAGTGTGAGGGTCAGGGTTAGTGCGAGTATGAGGATCAGGGTGAGGGTTAGGCTGACATTGAGGGTTAGGCTGAGGTTGAGGTTTAGGTTTAGGATTTGAATTAGGGTGAGTGTTAGGGTTAGGGTTAGGGTGAGGATGAGGGTTAGTTTGAGGGTTAGGGTTAGGGTTAGGTTTAGGCTTAGGATTATTGTGCAGATTAGGGATAGGTTTAGGGTTAGGGTGTGGGTAAGGTTTAGGGTTATAGTTAGGGTAAGGTTTAGGGTGAGAGTGAGGGCTAGTTTTAGTGTGAGTGTTAGGGTGAGTGTTAGGGTGAGGGTTAGGTTTAGTGTTAGGTTTAGGGTGAGGGTGAGGGTTAGGTTTATGGTGAGGGTGAGGGTTAGGGATGGGGTTAGGTTTACGGTGAGGGTTAGGGTGAGGGTTTGGGTTAGTGTTAAGTTGATGGTGAGGCTTCGGTTGAGGGTTAGGATGAGGGTTAGGTTTAGGGTGAGGGTTAGGTATAGCTTTAGAGTTAGGCTGAGGTTGAGGGTGAGGCTTAGGGTAAGGGTTTGGCTGAAGGTGATGGTGAGGGTTAGATTAGGTTTAGATTTAGGGTTAGGCTGAGTGTGAGGATGACGGTGAGGGTGAGGGTGAGGGTTAGAATTAGAGTGACGTTTAGGGTTAGGGTTTGGGTGAGGGTGAGGGTTAGGTTTAGGTTTAGGGTTAGGCTGAGGGTTAGGCTGAGGGTTAGGTTTAGGGTTAGGGTGAGGGTTAAGGTTAGTGTGAGTGTTAGGGTTTGGGTGAGGGTAAGGGTTAGGGTGAGGGTAAGGGTGAGGGTGAGGTGTAGGGTTAGGGTTAGGGTTTGCCTGAGGATTCGGGTGAGCATTAGGATTACGGTTAATGTTAGTGTTAGGGTTAGGGTTAGGGTGAGGGTTTGGATTAGGGTTAAGGTGAGGTTTCGGGTGAGGGTTAGGGTTACCGTGAGTTTTAGGGAGAGGGTGAGGGTTAGGTTTAGGGTGAGGTTAAGGGTTAGGGAGAGGGTTAGGGTGAGGGTGAAGGTTAGGGTTACAATTAGGTTTAGGGTAAGGGTGAGGGTGAGTGTTAGGGTTAGGGTTAGGTTGAGGGCTAGGCTGAGGGTGGGGGTTAGGATTAGGGTTAGGGTGAGGGTTGGGGTAAGAGTGAGCATTAGGGTTATCATTAGATTTAGGGTTAGGGTTAGTGTGAGGTTTAGGTTTAGGTTTAGGGTTAGGATGAGTGTTAGGGTTAGGGTTAGGATTTGGGTCAGGGTGAAGTTTAGGGTTAAGATTAGCTTTAGGATTAGGGTGAGTGTGAGGGTGAGGGTTAGGATTAGGGTGAGGGTGAGGGTAGGGTTTAGGGTTAGAATTAGGGTGAGATTTAGGATGAGGTTATGGTTAAGGTTAGGGTTAGTGTGAGGATTAGGGTTATGGTTAATGTTAGGGTTAGGGTTAGGTTGAGGGTGAGGGTTAGGTTTAGGGTGAGGGTAAGGTTGAGGTTGAGGGTTATGATGAGGGTGAAGATTAGGTTTAGCATTAGGTTTAGGGTGAGGGTGAGGGTTAGGTTTATTGTTAGTGTTAGTGTGAAGGTTAGGGTTAGGTTTAGGGTTAGGATGAGGGTTAGGCTGAGGTTTAGGGTTAGGGTTAGTGTAAGGCTTAGGGTTAGTTTGAGAGGTAGGGTTAGGGGGAGGGTAAGGGTTAGGGTTAGAGTCAGGGTGAGAGTGTTGGGTAGGGTTAGTGATAGGGGTGGCCTGAGGATTCCGGTGAGCATTAGGATTACAGTTAGTGTTAGTGTTAGGATTAGGTTTAGGATGAGTGTTAGGATGAGGGCTAGGATTAGGATTAGGTTGAAGTTTAGGGTGAGGGTTAGGGTTAGGGTGAGTTGTAGGGTGAGGGTGAGGGTTAGGTTTAGGGTGAGGGTAAGAGTTAGGGTGAGGATTAGTTTGAGGGTGAAGGTTAGGGTTAGCACTAGGTTTAGGTTGAGGGTGAGGATTAGTGTTAGGGTTTGGGTGAGGGCTAGGCTGAGGGTGAGGGTTAGGTTTAGGTTTTGGGATAGGGTGAAGATTAGGGTTAGGGTTAGGGTTAGGGTGAGCATTAGGCAGAGGGGTAGATTTGGGTTTAGGGTGAGGGTTAGGTTTAGTATAATTGTTAGGTTTAGGGTTAGTGTGAGGGTAAGGGTTACGGTGAGGGATAGGGTGAAGGTGAGGTTTAGGGTTAGCATTAGGGTTAGAGTTAGGGTGAGGGTTAGAATTAGGTATAGGATTAGGGTGAGTGTGAGAGATAGGGTTAGCGTGATGGGGAGGGTAGGGTTTAGGTTTAGGATGAGTGTGAGTTTTAGGATGAAGGTTATGGTTAGGGTTAGGGTTAGTGTGAGGATTAGGTTTAGGGTGAGAGTTATGGTTAGTGTTAGGGTGAGGGTGAGGGTTAGAGTTAGGGTGAGGGTTAGGGTTAGGTTTAGCATTAGGGTGAGGGTGAGGGTTAGGATGAGGGTTAGGGTGAGTGAGGGTTATGGTTTGGGTGAGGGTTAGGGTGATGGTGAGGGCTAGGGTGAGGGTGAGGTTTAGGGTTAGGGTTAGGGTTATTTTGAGGGTGAGGGTTAGGGTGAGGGTTAAGGTTAGGTTTAGCATTAGAGTTAGCAAGAGGGTGAGGGAGAGGGTTAGGTTTAGCATTAGTGTTAGGTTTAGGGTTAGCCTTAGGGTTAGGGTGATGGTGAGGTTGAGGCATAGGGTCAGGGTTAGGGTTAGGGTTAGGGTGAGTGTTAGTGTTAGGGTGATATTTACAGAAAGGGTGAGGGTTACGGTTCGGCTTATGTTGAGGGTGAGGGTTAGGGTGAGGGTTAGGGTTAGGGTTAGGGTTAGTGTGAGCATTAGTGTTAGGGTTAAGGGTTAGGTTAAGTTGAGGGTAAGGTTTAGGGTAAGGTTTAGGGTGAGAGTGAGGTTTAGCGAGAGGGTTAGGTTTAAGGTGAGGGTTAGGGTGAGGGTTAACTTTGGGGTGAGGGTTAGGGTTATGGTTAGGGTTAGGCTGAGTGTGAGGGTGAGGTTGAGGTTTAGGTTTAGGGTGATCTTTAGGGTTAGGGTGAACTTTAGGTTTAGGTTTAGGTTTAGAATGAGGATTAGGCTGAGGGGTGGGGTTAGGATTAGGGTTGGGGTGAGGGTTAGGGTTAGGGTTAGGTTTAGGGTTAGGGTTAGGTTGAGGGTAAGGGTTAGGTTGAGGGTAAGGGGGAGGGGGAGGGGTAGAGTTAGGTTTAGGGTTAGCCTGAGGATTCAGGTGAGCATTAGGATTACAGTTAGTGTTAGTGTTAGGATTAGGTTTAGGGTGAGGGTTAGGTTTAGGGTTGGTTGTAGGGTGAAGGTTATGGTTCAGTGTGGGGTGAGGGTAAGGGTTAGGGTGAGAGTGAAGGTTTAGCATGAGGGTGGGGGTTAGTGTTAGGGTTAGGGTTAGGGTGCGGGCTAGGCTTAGGGTGAGGGTTAGGGTTAAGTTTAGGGATAGGGTGAGCATTAGTGTTAGGGTTAGGGTTAGTGATAGTGTTAGGGTGAGCATTAGGCAGAGTGGTAGGGTTAGGTTTAGTGTGACGGTTAGGTTTAGTGTGATTGATAGATTTAGGGTTAGGGTGAGGGTAAGTGTTAGGGTGAGGGATAGGGTGAAGGTGAAGTTTAGGGTTAGCATTAGGGGTAGGGGTAGGGTTAGGTTTAGGTTTAGGATTAGGTTGAGGGTTAGGGTTAGGGTTAGGGTGATGGGGAGGTTAGGATTTAGGTTTAGGATTAGGGTGAGGGTTAGGATGAAGGTTATGGTTATGGTTCGGGTTAGTGTGAGGATTAGGTTTAGGGTTAGGGTTAGGGTACGGGTGAGGGTGAGGGTTAGGGTTAGGGTGAGCGTTAGGTTTAGGGTTAGCATTAGGGTGAAGGTTAGGGTTAGGGTTAGCGTGAGGGTTAGGGTAAGGGTGAGCGTTATGGTTAGCATTAGGGTTAGGGTTGGGCTTAGTGTGAGGGTTAGGTTTAGAGTTAGGTTTAGGGTGAGGTAGAGGGTGAGGGTTAGTGTTAAGGTTGGGGTGAAGTTTAGGGTTAGGGTGAGGGTTAGAATTAGGGTAAGGTTTTGGGTGAGGTTTAGGGTTAGGGTTAGAGTGACGTTTAGGGTGAAGTTTAGGGTTAGGGTGAGTTTTAGGGTGAGGGTGAGGATTAGGTTTATGCTTTGGGTAAGGGCTAAGGTGAGGGTGAATATTAGGGATAGCATTAGTTTTAGGGTGAGGGTGAGGGTTAGGGATAGGTTTAGGATTCGGGTTAGGGCTACGCTGAGGATGAGTATTAGGGTTAGGTTTAAGGATAGGGTGAGGATTAGGGTTAGGGTTAGGTTTAGGGTGAGCGTTAGGCTGAGGGGTAGGGTTAGGGTTAGGGTGGGAGTTAGGTTTAGTGTGATTGTTAGGGTTAGGGTTAGGGTGAGAGTAAGGGTTAGGGTGAGAAATAGGGTGAGAGTGAGTTTTAGGGTTAGGGTTAGGTTTAGGATTAGGGTGAGTATGAGGGTGAGGGTTAGGGTGAGGGTGAGGGAGAGGGTAAGTTTTAGGGTTAGAATTAGGGTGAGAGTTAGGATGAAGGTTATGGTTAGGGTTAGGTTTAGTGTGAGGAATAGAGTTATGGTTAAGTTTAGGGTTAGGGTGAGGGTGAGGGTGAGGGTTAGTTTTAGGGTTAGTGTAAGGGTTAGGGTGAGGTTTAGGGTGAGGGTAAAGTTAGGGTTAGCATTAGGTTTAGGGTGAGGTTGAGGGTTAGTGTTAGGGTTAGGTTTAGGGGGAGGGCTAGGCTGAGGGTGAGGGTTAGGTTTAGGTTTAGGGATAGGGTGAACTTTAGGGTTAGGGTTAGGGTTAGGGTGAGCATTAGGCAAGGGGTCGGTTTAGGGTTAGTGTGAAGTTTAGGTTTAGTGTGCTTGTTAGGTTTAGGGTTAGGGTGAGTGTAAGGGTTAGGGTGAGGGATAGGGTGAGGGTGAGGGTTAGGGTTAGCATTAGGGTGAGGGTTAGGGTTAACGTTAGGGTGAGGCTTAGAGTAAGGGTGAGTGTTAGGGTTAGCATTAGGTTTAGGGTTAGGTTTAGTGTGAGGGTTAGGTTTAGGTTTTGGTTTAGGTTGAGGTTGAGGGTTAGGGTTATGGTTAAGGTTATGGTTAGGGTTAGTGTGAGGGTGAGGGTTAGTGTGAGGGTAAGGGTTACGGTGAGGGATGGAGTGAGGTTGAGGTATAGGGTTAGCGTTAGGGTTGGGGTGAGGTACAGGGTTAGGTTTAGGATTAGGGTGAGGGTGAGAGTTAGGGTTAGGGTGATGTTGAGTGTAGGGTTTAGGATTAGGATTAGTCTGAGTTTTAGGGTGAAGGTTATGGTTAGGGTTAGGGTTATTGTGAGGATTAGGTTTAAGTTTAGGGTTATGGTTAGGGTTAGGGTGAGGGTGAGGGTTAGGGTTAGGGTTAGCATTAGGATGAGGGTTAGATTTAGGGTTAGGGTGAGGGTTAGGATGAGTGTGAGGGTTAGGATTTCGGTGAGGGTTAGGGTGACGGTGAGGTTTAGGGTGAGGTTCAGGGTTAGGGTTAGGATTTGCATTAGGGTGAGGGTTAGGATTAGGGTAATGTTGAGGGTGGGGGTTAGGGTGAGGGTTAGGTTTCGGGTTAGGTTTAGGGTTAATATGAGCATTAGGGTTAGGGTTAGGTTTATGGTTAGAGTTAGGCTGAGGGTGAGGGTGAGGGTTTGGGTTAGGGTGATCTTTAGGGCTAGGTTGAGGTTTAGGTTTATGTTTACGTTTAGCATGAAGATTAGGCTGAGGGGTGGGTTTACGATTAGGGTTAGGGTGAGGGTTAGGGTTATGGTTAGCGTACGGGTGAGGATAAGGGTTAGGGTGAGGGTTAGGGGGTGGTTGTGAGGTAGGGTTAAGGTTAGGTTTGGGCTGAGGATTCTGGTGAGCATTAGGATTATGGTTAGTGTTAGTGTTAGGATTAGGTTTAGGGTGAGTGTTAGGATTAGGGTTAGGGTGAGTTTTAGGGTTAGGGTGAGTTGTAGGGTGAAGGTGAGTGTTAGGTTTATGGTTAGGGTAGGGGTTACGGTGAGGGTTCGGGTGAGGGTGAAAGTTAGGGTTTGCATTAGGTTTAGGCTGAGGGTGAGGGTTAAGGTTAGGGTTAGTTTTAGGGATAGGGTAAGGATTAGGGTTAGGGTTAGGGTTAGAGTGAGCATTAGGCTGAGGGGTAGGGTTAAGGTTAGGGTGAGTGTAAGGGTTAGGGTGAGGGATAAGGTGAGGGTGAGGATTAAGTTTAGGGTTAGGATTAGGATTAGATTTAGGGTGAGGTTGATGGTGATGGATTGGGTTAAGGTTAGGGTTACGATTAGATTTAGGTTTAGGGTTAGGGTTTGGGTTAGGGTGAGGTTGAGGGTTAGGTTGAGGGTTAGGGTTAGGGTTATGTTTAGGCTTAGGATTAGTGTGAGGATTAGGGTTATGGTTAGAGTGAGGGTGAGGGTAAGCTTTAGGGTTATATTTAGGGTAAGGTTTAGGGTGAGGGTTAGGGTGAGGGTGAGGGCTAGTATTAGTGTGAGTGTTAGGGTGAGTGTTAGGGTGAGAGTTAGGTTTAGTGTTAGGGTTAGGGTGAGGTTTAGGGTTAGGTTTATGGTGAGGGTGAGGGTTAGGGATATGGTTAGGGTTAAGTTGAGGGTTTGGGTTTGGGTTAAGTTGAGGGTGAGTGATCAGTTGAGGGTAAGTTTGAGGGTTAGGGTTAGGGTGAGGGTGAGGTATAGGTTTAGAGATAGGCTGAGTGTGAGAGTGAGGGTTAGGTTTATGGTTAGGGTGAGGGTGAGGTTGAGGGTTAGGATTAGGATTAAGTTTAGGGTTAGGCTGAGGGTGAGGTTGACGGTAAGCCTGAGGGTGAAGGTTAGAATTAGGATGATGTTTAGGGTTAGGCTTAGGGTGAGGGTGAGGGTTAAGGCAAGGGTGAGGGTTAGCGTTAGGGTGAGGGTAAGGTTTAGGTTGAGGTTAAGGGTGAGGGTGAGGGGTAGGGGTAGGGTTAGGGTTAGCATGAGGATTCGGGTGAGCATTAGGATTATGGTTAGTGTTAGTGTTAGGGTTAGGGTTAGGGATAGGTTTAGGGTGAGGGTTAGGATTAGGGTTAGGGTGAGGTGTAGGGAAAGGGTTAGGGTAAGGGTGAGTTTTAGGGTGAGGGTGATGGTTAGGTTTAGGGTGAGGGTAAAGGTTAGGGTGAGGGTTAGGGTGAGGGTGAAGGTTAGGGTTAGCATTAGGTTTAGGGTGAGTGTGAGGGTTAGTGTTAGTGTTAGGGTTAGGTGAGGGATAGGCTGAGGGTGAGGATTAGGTTTAGGTTTAGGGATAGGGTGAGGATTAGGGTTAGGGATAGGGATAGGGTTACGGTTAGGGTGTGCATTAGGCAAAATTGTAGGGTTAGGGTTTAGGTGAGGTTTAGGTTTAGTGTGTTTGTTAGGTTTAGTGTTAGGGTGAGGGTAAGGGTTAGGGTGAGGGATAGGGTGAGGGTCAGTGTTAGGGTTAGCATTAGGGTTAGGGTTAGGCTTAGGGTGAGGATTAGGTTTAGAATTAGGGTAAAGGTTAGGGTGAATTAGGGTGAGCGTTAGGTGTAGGGTGCGGGTTAGGGTTAGGGTGAGTTTTAGGGTGAGGGTGAGGGTTATGTTTAGGGTGAGGGTAAGGGTTAGGGTGAGGGTTAGTGTGAGGGTGAAGATTAGGGTTAGCATTAGGTTTAGGGTGAGTGTGAGGGTTAGTGTTAGTGTTAGGGTTAGGGTGAGGGCTAGGCTGATGGTGAGGGTTAGGTTACGTTTAGGGATAGGGTTAGGATTAGGGTTAGGGTTAGGGATTGGGTTAGTGTTAGGGTGTGCATTAGGCAAAAGGGTAGGGTTAGGGTTTAGGTGACGGTTAGTTTTAGTGTGATTGTTAGGTTTAGTGTTAGGGTGAGGGTAAGGGTTAGGGTGAGGGATAGGGTGAGGGTGAGTGTTAGGGTTAGCATTAGGGTTAAGGTTAGGGTTAGGGTGAGGATTAGGTTTAGGGTTAGGTTAAGGGTTAGTGTGAGGGTGAGGGTTAGTGTTAGGGTGAGGGTTAGAGTAAGGGTGAGTGTTAGGTTTAGAATTAGGTTTAGGGTTAGGGTTAGCATGAGTGTTAGGTTTAGGGTTAGGGTTATGGTGAGGTTGATTGTGAGGGTGAAGGTTATGGTTAGGGTGAGGTTTAAGTTTAGGGTGAGGGTTAGGGTTAAGGTTAGGGTTAGAGTGAGGTTTAGGGTGAGGGGTAGGGTTAGGGTGAGTTGTAGGGTGAGGGTGAAGGTTAGGTTTACGTTGAGGGTAAGGGTTAGGTTGAGGGTTAGGGTGAGGGTGAAGGTTAGTGTTAGCATTAGGTTTAGGGGGAGGGGTAGGGTTAGGGTTAGGGTTAAGTTTAGGTTTAGGGCTAGGCTGAGGATGAAGGTTAGGGTTAGGTTTAGGGATATGGTGAGCATTAGGGTTAGGGTTACGGTTAGAGTGAGCAGTAGGCTGAGGGGTAGGATAGGGTTAGGGTGAGGGTTAGGTTAAGTGTGATTGTTAGGGTTAGGGTTAGGCTGAGGGTAAGGGTTAGGGTGAGGGATAAGGTGAGGGTGAGGTTTAGGATTATGGTTAGGTTTAGGATTACAGTTAGGATGAGGGTGAGAATTAGGGTTAGGGTGATGGTGAGTGTAGGATTTAGGGTTAGGGTTATGGTTAGAGTGAGCGTTAGGCTGAGGGGTAGGTTTAGGATTAGGGTGAGGGTTTGGTTTAGTGTGATTGTTAGGGTTAGGGTTAGGGTGAGGGTAAGGGTTATGGTGAGGGATAGTGTGAGGGTGAGGGTTAGGCTTAGGGTTAGGTTTAGGATTAGGGTGAGGGTGAGGGTGAGAGTTAAGTATAGGGTGATGATGAGGGTAGGGTTTAGGGTTAGGATTAGTGTGAGTTTTAGGATGAAGGTTATGGTTATGGTTAGGGTTAGTGTGATGATTATGTTTAGGTTTAGGGTTAGGGTTAGGTTTAGGGTGAGGGTGAGGGTTAGGGTTAGGGTAGGGTTAGGGTTAGGGTTAGCATTAGGGTCAGGGTTAGTGTTAGGGTTAGGGTGATGTTTAGAGTAAGGGTGAGCGTTATGGTTAGGATAAGGGTTAGTTTTAGGGTTACTGTGAGGGTTAGGGTGAGGTTTAGGTTTAGGGTGACATTTAGGGTGTGGGTTAGGTTTAGGGTGAGTCTAGGTTTTAGGTTTAGAAATAGGGTGAGGGTTAGGATGAAGGTTATGCTTAGCCTTAGGTTTAGTGTTATGGTTAAGGTTAGGGTTAGTGTTAAGGTGAGGGTGAGTGTTAGGGTAAAGGTTAGGGTGAGGGTTAGGGTTAGGGTGAGGGTTAGTGTTAGTGTTAGGATTAGAGTGAGTTTTAGGTTGAGTTTTAGGTTAGGGTTAGGGTGACGTTTAGGGTGAGGGTTAGGGTTAGGGTGAGTTTTAGGGTGAGAATGAGGGTTAGGTTTATGGTTTCTGTAAGGGTTATTGTGAGGGTTAGGGTGAGGGTGAAGTTTAGGGTTAGCATTAGGTTTAACTTGAAGGTGAGGGTTAGGGTTAGGGTTAGGGTGAGGGTTAGGTTTAGTGTGATTGTTAGGGCTAGGGTTAGGGTGAGGTTAAGGGTTAGGGTGGGAAATAGGGGGAGGGGGAGGGGGAGGGTTAGGGTTAGGCTTAGTTTTAGGATTAGGGTGAGTGTGAGCTTGAGGTTTAGGTTTAGGGTGAGGGTGAGGGTAGGTTTTATGGTTAGAATTAGGGTGAGGTTTAGGATGAAGCTTATGTTTATGGTTATGGTTAGTGTGAGAATTAGGTTAATGGTTAAGTTTAGGGTTAGGGTTAGGGTGAGGGTGAGGGTTAGGGTTAGGGTAAGGTTTAGGCTTAGGGTTATTGTTAGGCTTAGGGTTAGGGTTAGGGTGAGGATGAGGGTTAGGGTTAGGGTTAGGGTGAGGGTTTGGCTTTGGGTGATATTTACGGTGAGGGTGAGGTTTAGGGTGAGGGCAAGGGTTAGGGTGAGTGTGAGGGTTAGGGTGATGGTGAGGTTTAATGTGACAGTGAGGGTTAGGGAGAGGGTTAGAGTTAGGGTGATATTTAGGGTAAGGGTGAGGGTTAGAGTGAAGGTGAGGTTTAGGGTGAGAGTTAGGGTTAGGGTTAGGGTTAAGGTTACGGTTAGGGTGAGTGTGAGGGTAGGGTTTAGGGTTAGAATTAGGATGAGTGTTAGGATGAAGTTTATGGTTAGGGTTAGGGTTAGTGTGAGGTTTAGGTTTATGGTTAAGGTTAGGTTTAGGGTGAGGGTGTGTGTGAGGGTTAGGGTTAGGGTTAGGGTTATTGTTAGGGTTAGGTTTAGGGTTAGGGTTAGGTTTAGGTTGACGGTGAGGGTTAGGGTTAGCGTTAGCGTTAGCGTTAGGGTTAGCGTGAGGGTGAGTGAGAGGGTTAGGTTTAGGACTAGCGTTAGGTTTAGGGTTATTCTTAGGGTGAGGGTGATGGTGAGGCTGAGCCTTAGGGTGAGGTTTAGGGTTAGGGTTAGGGTGAGGGTTAGGGTTAGCTTGATATTTTGGGTGAGCGTGAAGGTTAGGGTGTGAGTGAGGGTTAGGGTGACGGTGAGGGTTAGGGTTTGGGTGAGGGTTAGGTTTTGGGTGAGGGTTTTGGTGTCGGTGAGGGTTAGGGTTTGTGTTAGGGTTAGGGTTAGGTTAAGGGTTAGGGTGAGGGTTAGGGTTAGGGTTAGGGTTAGGTTGAGTTTGAGGTTGAGGGTTAGGTTTAAGGTGAGTTTAAGTTTTAGCATGAGGGTTAGGGTGAGGGTGAAGATTGGGGTTAGCATTTGTGTTAAGTTGAGTGTGAGGCTTAGGGTGAGGGTTAGGGTGAGGTTTTGGGTGAGGGTTAGGGTGAGGGTTAGGTTTAGGGTTAGGGTTAGGGTTAGTGTGAGGATTAGGGTTAGGGTTAGGGTGTGGGTAAGGGTTAGAGTGAGGTTTAGGAAGAGGTTTAGTGTTACTTTGAAGGTTAGGGTGGGGTTAGGGTTAGGGTTAGGGTGAGGATTAGGGTTAGGGTTAAGGTGCGGGTAAGGGTTAGAGTGAGGTTTAGGAAGAGGGTTAGGGTTACTTTGAAAGTTAAGGTGAGGGTTAGGATTAGGGTTAGGGTGAGGGTATATGTTATGGTGAGAGTTAGGATTAGGGTTAAGGTTAGGGTTAGGGATAGGTTTATTGTTAGGGTTAGCGTTAGGATTAGGGTAAGGGTGAGGGTTAGGTTTAGGTTTAGGGTTAGCGTTATTGTTAGCATTATGGTTAGGTTTGTGGTGAGGGGTAGTTTTAGTGTGAGGGTTAGGGTTAGGGTGCGGGTAAGGGTTAGGGTGAAGGTTAGGTTAAGGGTGAGCATTAGGGTTAGCATTAGGTTTAGGGTTAGGGTTAGGCTGAGGGTTAGGTTTAGGGTTAGGTTTAGTGTGAGGGTAAGGGTGAGGGTTAGGTTTAAGGTTGGGTGAGGGTTAGGGTTAGGGTTAGGTTCAGGGTTAGGGTGAGGGTGAGGGTGAGGGTGAGGGTTAGGGTGAGGGTGAGGTTGAGGGTGAGGATTAGGGTTAGGGTAAGGGAGAGGGTGAAGTTGATGTTTAGAGTTAGGATTAGGATTAGGGTTAGGGTGAGGGTTCAGAGAGCATGAGGTTAAGGGTTAGGGTGATAGTTAAGGTGAGGGTGAGAATTAGGGTTAGGGTTAGGTTTAGGGTGAGGGTTAGTGTGAGGGTTATTGTTAGGTTTAGGTTTAGGTTTAATGTAAGGATTAGGGAGAGGGTTAGGGTTAGGGTGAAGGTTAGGTTTAGCGTGAGGGGTAGGGTGACTGTGAGAGTAAGGGTTAGGGTGAGGGTTAGGGTGAGGCTGAGGGTTAGGGTTATTTTTAGTGTTAGGGTGAGGGTTAGTGTTAGGTTTAGGGTTATGGTGGGGGTTAGGATGAGGGTTGGGGTTAGGGTTAGGTTTAGGTTTAGGATGAGAGATAGGGTGAGTGTGAGGTTTAGGGTTACGGTTAGGGTTAGGGTTAGGGTGAGGGTTCGGGTGAGGGGTAGGTTTAGAGTTAGGGTTAGGGTGAGGTTTAGGGTTAGGTTAAATTTTAGTTTGAGGGTTAAGTTTATGGTGAGGCTATGGGTTAGATTGAGGGTTAGGTTGAGGGTTAGGGTTAGGGTGAGGTTGAGTTTTAGGGTGAGGGTGAGTCTAAGGTTTGGGGTGAGAGTAAGCATTAGGATGAGGGTTAGGGTGAGAGTGAAGTTTAGGTTTAGCATTAAGTTTAGGGTGAGGGTGAGGGTTAGGATTAGGGTTAGGGTTAGGTTGAGGGCTAGGCTGAGGGTGAGGGTTAGCGTTAGCTTGAGGCTTAGGGTGAGCATTAGGATTAAGGTTAGTGTTAGTGTTATTGGTAGTGGTAGGGTTAGGGCGAGGGTTAGTGTGAGGGTTAGGGTGAGGGTTAGGGTGATGGTTTGGGTGAGCATGAGTTTTAGTGTGGGGATGAGGGTTAGGTTTAGGGTGAGGGTAATCATTAGGGTGGGGGTCAGGATGAGAGTGAATGTTAGGTTTAGCATTAGGTTTAGGGTGAGGGTCAGGGTTATGTTTAGGGATAGGGTGAGGATTAGGGTGTGGGTTAGGGTTAGGGTGGGTGTTAGGCTGAGTGGTAGGGTTAGGTTTAATGTGTTTGTTAGTGTTAGGGTTAGGGTGAGGTTAAGGGTTAAGATTAGGGATAGGGTGAGGGTGAGTGTTAGAGTTTGCATTAGGTTTAGGGTTAGGGTGAGGGTTAGGGTTAGGATTAGGATTAGGGTGAGAGTTTGGATGATGGTTATGGTTAGGGTTAGAGTTAGTGTGAGGATTAGGGTTAGGGTTAGGGTTAGGGTGAGGGTAAGGGTTAGGTTGAGGTTTAAGGTGAGGGTGAGGGTTAGGTTTAGGGTGAGGTTAAGGGTTAGAGTGAGGGTTAGGTTTTGGGTGAAGTTTAGGGTTATGGTTAGGGTTAGGGTGAGGGTGAGTGTTAGTGTTAGGGTTAGGGTGAGGATTATTGTTAGGGTTTGGGTTAGTGGAAGGCTGAGGGTGAGGGTGAGGGTTAGGTTTATTGTTAGGGTTAGGGTTAGGGTGAGGATTATGGTGAGGGTGAGCGTGAGTTTGAGGGTGAGGGTTAGGTTTAGGTTGAGGGTTAGGTTTACGATTAGGGTTAGGATGTGGGCTAGGGTGAGGATGAGTGTTATGGTTAGGGTTAGGTTGTGGGTTAGTGTTAGGTTGAGGGTTCAGGTGAGGGGTAGGTTTAGGGTTAGGGTTAGGGTGATTATAAGGGTTAGGGTGAGGTTTAGGGTGAGCGTGAGGTTTAGGGGGAGGGTTAGGTTTAGGGTGAATGTTAGGGTGAGGGTTAGGTTTAGGGTTAGAGTGAGAGTATGTGTTAGGGTGGGGGTTTGGGTGAGGGTTAAGGTTAGGGTGAGGGTTAGGGATAGAGTTAGGGTGAGAGTTAGGGTGAGGGTGATGGTGAGATTTAGGGTTTGGATTAGGTTCAGGGTGAGGGTGAGGTTCAGGGTTAGGATTAGTGTTAATGTTAGGTTTAGGCTGAGGGTAAGGGTGAGGGTCAGGTTTAGGGTTAGGGTGAGGGTAAGGTTTAGGGTGAGGCTTAGGCTGAGGGTGAGTTTTAGGGAGAGGGTTAGGGTTATGTTGAGGGTTATGGTTAGGTTTAGGGTATGGGTGAGAGAGAGGGTTAGGTTTAGGATTAGGTTTAGGTTTGTGATTAGGCTTAGGGTGAGGGTGATGTTGACGGTGAGGTTTAGGGTGAGAGTTAGGTTTAGGATTATGGTGAAATTTAGGGTTAGAGTGATTTTTAGGGTGAGGGTGAGGGTGAGGGTGAGGGTTAGGGTGTGGGTGAGGCTTAGGGTGACGGTGAGGGTTACGGTGACCGTGAGCATTAGGGTGAGGGTTAGGATTAGGGTTAGCGTTAGGGTGAGTGATAGGGTTAGGGTTAGGGTGAGGGTGAGGATTAGAGTGAGGTATAGGGTTAGGGTTAAGGTTAGGGTTAGTGTGAGGATTAGGGTTAGGGTTAGGTTGAGGGTGAGGGTTAGGGAGAGGTTTATGGTTAGGGTGAGGGAAAGGGTGAAGGTTTGGGTTAGGGTTAGGTTGAGGGTTCGGGTTCGGGTTCGGGTTAGGGTGAGGGATAGAATTAGGGTGATGGTGAATGTTAGGGTGAGGGTGAGGTTTAGGGTGAGTGTGACAGTTAGGGTGTGGCTGAGGGTTAGGATTACTGTGAGGTTTAGGGTGAGGGTGAGCGTTAGGGTTAGTGTTAGCATTAGGGTGAGGGTTAGGAATAGGGTTAGGGTGAGGGTGAGGGTTAGGGTGAGGGTTAGGGTTAGGGATAGGGTTATTGTGAGGTTTAGGGTTAGGCTTAGGTTTAGGGTGAGGGTAAGGGTTAGGGTTAGGTTTAGGGTAAGGTTTAGGGTGAGGGTTTAGGTGAGTGCGAGGGTTAGGTTAATGTGAGTGTTAGGGTGAGTGTTAGGGTGAGGTTTAGGTTTAGTGTTAGCGTTAGGTTCAAGGTGAGGATTAGGGATAGGGTTAGGGTTAGGATTAAGGTTATTGTTACGGTTAGAGTTAGGGATAGGGTGAGGGTGAGGGTTAAGTTTAGGGTTAGCATTAGGGTTAGTGTGAGGGTGAGCGAGAAGGTTAGGTTTAGGATTAGTGTTAGGTTTAGGTTTAGTCTTAGGATGAGGGTGATGGTGAGGGTGAGGTTTAGGGTCAGGATGAGGGTTAGGGTTACGGTGAGGTTTAGTGTTAGGGTGATAGTTAGGGAAAGGGTGAGGGTTAAGGTGAGGGTGAGGGTTAATGTGAGTTTGATGGTTAGGGTTTGGGTGAGGGTTAGGGTGAAGTTGAGGGTTAGGGTGAGCGTGAGTGTTAGGGTTAGGGTTGGGGTTAGGGTTAGTGTTAGTGTGAGGATTAGGGTTAGGGTTAAGTTTAGGGTTAGGGTGAGGTAAGTATTTAGGGTGAGGTTTAGGGTGAGAGTGAGGTTTAGGGAGAAGGTTAGGGTTAAGGTGAGGGTTAGGGTGAGGGTTAGGGTTAGTGTGAGGGTTAGGATTAGGGTTAGTGATAGGGGTAGGCTGAGGCTCAGGGTGAGGGTGAGGGTTAGATTTAGGGTGATCTTTAGGGTTAGGTTGAGGTTTAGGTTTAGGTTTCGGTTTAGGATGAGGATGAGGGTGAGGTGGGGTTAGGATTAGGGTTAGGGTGAGGGTTAGCATTAGGGTTAGGGTTATTGTTAGGGTTAGGGTTAGGGTTAGGTTTAGGGTTAGGGTGAGCCTGAGGGTGAGGATGAGTGTTAGGATTAGGGTTAGGAATAGGGTTATTATTAAGGTTAGGGTTAGCATTAGGGTGAGCGTGAGGTTTAGGTTTATGGTTACGGTTAGGTTGAGGCTGAGGTTCAGGGTTAGGGTTAGGATTAGGTTTAGGGTTAGTGTGAGGATTAGAGTTAGGGTTAGGGTGAGCGTAAAGGTTAGGGTGAGGTTTAGGGAGAGGGTTACGGTTACGGTGAGGGTTAGTGTTAGGGTTAGGATATGGATTTGTATTAGGTTGAGGGTTAGGGTGAGGGTTAGGATTAGGGTTAGGTTGTTGTTTAGGTTTAGGGTGAGGTTTAGTTTTAGGTTTAGGAAGAGGATTAGGCTGAGGGGTGGGGTTAGCTTTAGGGTTAGGGTGAGGGTTAGGTTTCGGGTTATGGTTAGGGTTATTTTTGGGTTAGGTTTAGTGTTAGAGTTAGGGTGAGTGTGAGGGTGAGGATGAGATTTAGGATTAGGGTTAGGAATAGGGTTATTGTTACGGTTAGGGTTAGGGTTAGGTTGAGGTTGAGGGTTAGATTTAGGGTTAGAGTTAGGGATTTTGTTAGTGTTAGGGTTAGGGTAAGTGTGAGGTTTAGACTTTGTGTGAGGGTTAGGTTTAGGGATAGGGTTATTGTGAGGGTAAGGGTTAGGGTGAGGGTTAGGGTAAGGGTGAACGTTAGGGTTAGCATTAGGTTAGGGTCAGGGTTAGGGTGAGGGTTAGGGTTAGGTTTAGTCATAGGGTGAGGGTAAGGGTGAGGATTCGGGTTAAGTTTACGGTGAATGTTAGGGTTAGGGTGAAGGTTAGGGTTAGGGTTAGGGTGAGAGTGAGGGTGAGGGTGAGCGTTAGGGTGAGGTTGACGTTGAGGGTGAGGTTTAGGGTTAGGGTAAGGAAGAGGGTGAAGATGAGGTTTATGGTTAGGATTAGGGTGTGGGTTAGGGTGTGGGTGAGGGTTAGGGCTAGGGTTAGGTTGAGTCTTATGGTTAGTGAGAGGGTTGGGTCAGCGTGAGGGTAAGGATTAGGGTGAGGGTTAGGGTGAGGGTTAGGGTTAGTGTGAGGGGTAGGGTGACCTTGAGTGTAAGGGTTAGAGTGAGGGTTAGGGTGAGGCTAAGGGTTAGGGTTTTTGTTAGTGTTAGGGTGGGGGTTAGGGTTAGGTTTAGTGTTATGGTGGGGGTTAGGGTGAAGATTGGGGTTATGGTTAGGCTTATGGTTAGGATGAGGGTTAGGGTTAGGGGGAGGATTAGGGTAAGGGTGAGGGTTAGGGTGAGGGTGATGGTCAGGGTTAGGATGAGGGTTAGTGTTAGGTTTAGGGTTAGTATGAATTCGAGTGTGAGGATGAGGGTTGGGGTTTGGGTTAGGTTAAGGGTGAGTGTGAGGTTCAGGTTTACGATTAGGGTTAGGGTTAGGGTTAGGCTGAGGGTAAGGGTGAGTGTGAGGGTTAGGGATAGAGTGAGTGTGAGGTTTAGGGTTAGGTTTAGGGTGAGGGTTAGAGTTAGGGTGAGGGTTAAGATTAGAGTTATTGTTAGGGTGAAGGTTAGGGTTACGGTCAGGGTGAGGGTTAAGTTTAGGGTTAGATTTAGGGTTAGGGAGAGGGTGAAGGATAGGTTTAGGTTCAGGATTAGGGTTAGCTTTAGGGTTAGGCTTAGGGTGAGGGTGATGGTGAGAGTGTGGCTTAGGGTGAGGGTAAGGGTTAGGTTGTGGTCTAGGGTGAGGGTTTGTGTTAGGTTGACGGTTAGGTTTAAGGTGAGGGTTAGGGTTAGGGTTAGGGATATGGTGAGGATGAGTGCTAGGTTTAGGGTGAGGTTAAGTGTTAGGGTGAGTTTCAGGGTGAGGGTTAAGGTTAGGTTGTTGGTTGGGGAAGGGTGAGGGTAAGGTTTAGGGAGAGGGTAATGGTTAGGGTGAGGGTTAGGGTGGGGGGGAAGGTTAGAGTTAGAATTAGGGTTAGGGTGAGGGTGAAGGTTAGGGTTAGAATTAGGGTTAGGGTGAGGATGATCATTAGGTTTAGGGTTATTGTTAGGGTGAGGGCTAGGCTGAGGGTGAGGCTTAGGGTTAGGGTGAGGGTTAGGTTTAGTGTGAGTGTTAGGGTTAGGGTTAGGGTGAGGGTAAGTGTTAGGGAGAGATATAGGGTGAGGTTGAGTGTTAGGGTTAGCAATATGGTTAGGGTTAGGATTAGGGTGAGGGTTAGGGTTAGGTTTAGGGTTAGGGTGAGATTTAGGGTGAGGGTTATGTTTAGGGTTATGTTTAGGGTGAGGGTAAGTGTTAGGGTGAGGTTTAGGGTGAGGGTGAGGGTTAAGCTGACGTTTACGTTAGTGTGAGTGTTAGGGTTAAGGTGAGGGTGAGGGTTAGGTTTAGGGTGAGGTTCAGGGTTATGGTGAGGGTTAGGGTGAGGGTGAAGGTTAGGCTTAGCATTAGGTTTAGGGTGAGGTTGAGGGTTCGGCTTAGGGTTAGGGTTAGTGTGTGGGCTAGTCTGAGGGTGAGAGGGTTAGTATTAGGTTTAGGGTGAGGATTAGGGTTAGGGTGAGGGTCAGGTTTAGGGTTAAGGTTAGGGTTAGGCTTATTTTTCGGGTTAGGGTTAGGTTTAGGGTGAGGGTGCTGGTGAGGGTGAGGGTTAGGTTTAGGGTTAGGTATAGGGTTAGAGTGACGGTAAGGTTTAGGGTGAGGTTTAGGATGAGGGTGAGTTTTAAGGAGAGGGTTAGGGTTAGGGTTAGGGTTAGGGTTAGGGTTAGGGTTAGGGTAAGGGTGATGTTGAGGGTGAGATTTACGATGAGGGTTAGGGTTAGGATTATGGTGAGGGTTAGGGTGAGGCTGATGTTGAGGGTGAGATTTAGGGTGAGGGTTAGGGTTAGGATTATGGTGAGGGTTAGGGTTAGGGTGATGTTTAGGGTGAGAGTGAGGGTTAGGGTGAGGGTGAAATTTAGGATTAGGGTTAGGGTAAGGGCTAGGGTAAGTGTGAGGGTTAGGTTGAGTGTGAGGGTTAGGGTTAGTGTTAGAGTTAGGGTAAGGTTAAGGGTTAGGGTGAGAGTTAGGGTGAGATTGAGGTTTAAGTGTAGCGTTAGGGTTAGTGTGAGGGGTAGGGTGAGGGTTAGGGTTAGGGTTACCTGAGAATTAGGGTTAGGGTAAGGTTGAGGTTGAGGGTGATGTTGAGGGTTAGGGTATGTGTGAGGCTTCGGGTGACGGTGAGGGTTAGGGTGATTTTTAGGTTTAGGGTTAGCATTAAGGTGAGGAATAGGATTAGGGTTAGGGTGAGGTTTAGGGTTAGGGTTAGGTTTAGGGCTAGTGTGAGGATTAGGGTTGGGTTTGGGTGAGGGTAAGGGTTATGGTGAGGATTAGGGTGAGTGTGTGTGTTAGGGAGAGGGTTAGGTTTAGGGTGAGGGAATGGCTGAGTGTTTGGATTAGGGTTAGGTTGAGGGTAAAGTTTCGGGGGAGGCTTAGGGTGAGGGTTAGAATTAGGGTGACGTTTAGGGTTAGGGATAGGGTGAGGGTGAGTGTTAGGATTAGGTTTAGGGTTAGGATGAGGGTTAGGCTGAGGTTCGGGTGAGGGTTAGGGTGTGGGTTAGAATTAGGGTGACGTTTAGGGTTAGGGCTAGGGTGAGGGTGAGTGTTAGAATTAGGTTTATGGTTAGGATGAGGGTCAGGCTGAGGGTTAGGGTTAGGGTTAGGGTGAGGGTTAGGGTTAGTGTGAGAGTTAGGATAAGGTTGAGGGTAAGTGTTAGGATGAGGTTAATGGTGAGGGTGAGGGGTGGGTTTAGGTTCAGGATTAGCTTGAGGATTATCGTGAGTGTTAGGATTATGGTTAGTGTTAGTGTTAGGGTTAGGGTTAGGGTGAGGGTTAGGGTTAGGGTTAGGGTGAGTTTTAGGGTGAGGGTGAGGATTAGGTTTAGGGTGAGGGTAAGGGTTAGGGTGAGGGTGAAGTTTAGGTTTATCATTAGGTTTAGGGTGAGGGCGAGGCTTAGGGTTAAGGTTAGGGTTAGGGTGAGGGCTACTCTGAGTGTGAGGGTTAGGGTTAGGTTTAGGGATAGAGTGAGGATTAGGGTTGGGTTTAGGGTTAGGGTGAGTGTTAGGCTGAGGGGTATGGTTAGGGTTAGGGTCAGGGTTAAGTTTAGTGTGATTGTTAGAGTTAGGTTTAGGGTGAGGTCAAGAGTTAGGGTGAGGGACAGGGTGTCGGTGAGGGTTAGTGTTAACATTAGGGTTAGGGTTAGGGTGTGGTGAGGGTTAGGGCTAGGGTGAGGTTGAGGTTAGGGTTTCGGGTTAGGATTAGGGTGAGGGTTAGGATGATGGTTATGGTTAGGGTTAGGATTAGTGTCAGGATTAGGGTTAGGGTTTGGGTTAGGGTGAGGGTAAGTGTTAGGGTGAGGTTTAGGGTGAGGGTGAGTGTTAGGCTGATTGTTAGGTTTAAGGTGGGGTTTAGGGTTATGGTTAGGGATATGGTGAGGTTGAGGGTTAGGTTTAGTGTGAGGTAAAGGGTTAGGGTGAGGGTAAATGTTAGGGTTAGCATTAGAGTTAGGGTGAGGGTGAGGATTAGACTTGGGGTTAGGGTTAGGGTTAGGGTTAGGGTTTGGGTGAGGGTTTGGGTTAGGGTTAGGATTAGGGTGAGGGTGAGGGTTAGGGTTAGGGTTAAGGTGAGGGTTATTGTTAGGGTTAGGTTTAGGGTTAGGGGAAGGTTGAGGGTGAGGGTGAGGGTTTGGGTTATTGTTAGGGTTAAGGTTAGGGTGAAGGTGAGGGTAAGGGTGAGGGTAAGGGTTAGGTTTAGGGTTAGGGTGATGGTGAGGTTTAGGGTGAGGGTTAGGGTTAGGGTTATTGTGAGGGTTAGGTTGAGTTGTAGAATTAGGGTTATGGTGAGGGTAATGTTTATTGTGAGGGTTATGCTTAGGTTTAGGGTGAGGGTCAGGGTTATGGTGAGGGTTTGGTTGAGATTGAGGTTTAGGGTTAGCATTAGGGTTAGTGTGAGGGTTAGGGTGAGGGTTATTGTTAGGGTTAGGGTTAGGGTTAGTTTTACTGTGAGGTTGAGGATTAGATTTAGGGTTAGGGTGGGGGTTAAGATTAGGATGAGGGTTAGGGTTAGAATTAGGGTGAGGTTGAGGGTGATGGTTAGGGCTAGAGTGAGGGTGAGGGGAGGGTTTGGGTTAGGATAAGGATTAGGTTTAAGCTGAGGGTAAGGGTGAGGGTGAGGGTTAGGGTTAGTGTTAGGGTGAGGGTCAGTGTGAGGGTTAGGTTAGTGTGAGAGTTAGAGTTAGGGTTAGGATAAGGGTAAGGGTTAGGGTCAGTGTTAGGTTGAGGATGAGTGTTAGGGTTAGGGTTAGGGTTATGGTGAGGGTTAGGATGAGTGTTAGGTTTAGTGTTAAGATGAGGGTTAGAGTGAGGTTTAGGCTTAGTGTTAGGGTTAGGGTTAGGGTGACTGATAGGGTAAGGTTGAGGATTACGGTTTGTGTGAGGGTTAGGTTTAGGGTGAAGGTGAGGGTTATGGTGAGATTTAGGGTTAGGATTAGGTGTAGTTATAGTGTTAGGCTGAGGGTGAATGTGAGGGTGAGTTTGAGGGCTGGGTTAGGGTTACAGTTAGGATTAGGGTAAGGGCTAGACTGAGGGTGAGTTTTAAGGTGAGGGTGAGGGTGAAGGTGATGGTTAACTTAAGGGTTAGGGTTAGGGTGAGGGTTAGCGTTAGGGTTAGAGTGAGGGTTACTGTTAGGGTGATGTTTAGTGTGAGGGTGAAAGTTAGGTTGAGGGTGAGTGTTAGGATGTGGGTGAGGGTTAGGTTTAGGGTGAGGGATAGGGTTACAGTGAGGGTGAGGGTGAGGCGGAGGGTGAGGTTGAGGGTGAGGGTTAGGTTTAGGGTGAGGGTTAGGTTTAGGTTTGGGGTGAGGGTTAGAGTGAGGTTTAGGGTTAGGGTGAGGGTGAGGGTAAGGGTTAGTGTTAGGGTTAGGGTTAGGTTTAGGTTTAGGGTGAGGTTAAAGTTTATGGTGGTGGTTAGTGTGAGGGTGAGGGTGAGGGTTAAGGTTAGAGTTTGGGTTAGGGTTAAGGTAAGAGTGAGCATGAGGGTTAGGGTTAGGATTAGGTTAGGTTTAGGTTTAGGCTGAGGGTGAGGGTGAGGGAGAGGGTGAGGGTTAGGGTTACTTTTAGGTGTAGGATGATCTATAGGGTTACCGGTAAGGTTAGGATTAGTGTGAGGGTTATTGATATTATGTGGGTTAGGGTTAGGCTTAGTGTTAGGGTGAGGGTAAGCCTTAGGGTGAGGGTTAGGGTGAGGGTGAGGGTTAGGCTTAGAGTTAGGGTTAGGGTGAGTGTTAGGGTGAGAGTGAGGGTTAGGGTTAGCGTGAGTGTTAGGGTGAGAGTTAGCGTGAGGTTTAGAGTTAGGGTGAGGGTTAGTATGATGGTTAGGGTTAGGGTTAGGGTTAGGTTGAGGGTTAGGGTGAGGTGAGGGTTAGGTTAGGGTGAGGGTAAGGGTTAGGGTGAAGGAGAGGGTTATTCTGTGGGTTAGGGTTAGGGTGAGGCTTATGGTTAGGATAAGGGTGAAGGTGAGGGTGAGGGTTAGGGTTAGGATTAGGGTTAATATTAGGTTTAGGCTGAGGGTGAATGTGAGGGATGAGGTTGAGGGTTTGGATTAGTGTTAGGACGAGGGTGATGGTAAAGGTTAGGGTTAGTGTGAGGTTTATGGTTAGGGTTAGGGTGAGGTTAAGTGTTACTGTGAGGGTGAGGGTTAGGATTAGGGTGAAGGTGAGGGTGAGGTTGAGGGATAGGGTTAGGATTAGGTTTAGGGATAGGGTTAGGCTGAGGCTGAGGGTGAGGCTGAGGGTGAGAGTTTGGTTAGGGTTATCGTTAGGATTATGGTGAATGCTAGGGTGAGAGTGAGGGTTAGGGTTAGGGTGAGGGTGTGGGTGAGGGTTATGTTTAGGGTGAGGGTTATGGTGACGGTGAGGGTGAGGGTTAGGGTTAGGTTTAGGGTTAGTGTGAGGATTAGGGTTATGGTTAGGGTGAGGATAAGGGTTATGGTGAGGTTTAGGGTGAGGATTAGGGTTAGGGTTAGCGTGAGGGTTAGGTTTAGTGTGATTGTTAGTGTTAGGGTTAGGTTGAGTTTTAGGGTGAGGGTGAGGATTAGGTTAAGGTGAGAGTAAGGGTTAGGGTGAGAGTTAGGGTGAGTGTGAAGTTCAGGGTTAGCATTAGGTTTAGGGTGAGGGTGAGGGTTAGGTTTAGGGTTAAGGTTAGGGTGAGGGCTTGGCTGAGGGTGAGGGTTAAGTTTAGGTTTAGGGATAGGGTGTGGATTAGGGTTAGGGTTAGGGTGAGTGTTAGGCTGTGGGGTAGGGTTAGAGGTCGGGTTAGGGTTCGGTTTAGTGTGATTGTTAGTGTTAGAGTTAGTGTGAGGGTAAGGGTGAGGGCGAGGATTAGGTTAAGGTGAGGGTTAGGGTTAGCATTATGGTTAGGGTTAGGGAGAGGGTTAGGGTTAGGTTTAGGATTAGGGTGAGGTTGAGTGTTAGGGCTAGGGTGAGGTTAATGGTAGGGTTTAGGGTAAGGATTAGGGTGAGGGTTAGGATGAAGGTTTTGTTTACGGTTAGGGTTAGTGTGAGGATTAGGGTTAGGATTAGCATGAAGGTAAGGGTTAGGGTGAGTTTTCGGGTAAGGGTTAGTGTTAGGCTGACACTTAGCGTTATGGTGTGGGTTAGGGTTAGGTTTAGGTATATGGTGAGGGTGAGGGTTAGGTTTAGGTTGCGGTAAAGGGTTAGAGTGAGGGTTCAGTTGATGGTGAAGGTTAGGGTTAGCCTTAGGGTTAGGGTGAGGGTGAGGGTTAGCCTTAGGGTTAGCTTTAGGGTTAGGGTTAGGGTTTGGGTGAGGCTTAGGTTTAGGGTTAGGGTGAGAGTGAGAGTTAGGGTTAGGGTTAGGGTTAGGGTGAGGGTTATTGTTAGGGATAGGGTTACAGTTAGGGTGAGATTGAAGTTGAGGGTGAGGGGTAGGATTATTCTTAGGGTTAGGGTTAGGGTTAGGGTGAGGGTAAGGGTGAGGGTTAGGGTTAGGGTTATGTTGAGGGTGAGGGAGACGGTTAGGTTTAGGATTAGGTTTAGGGTTAGGGTTAGGCTTAGGGTGAGGTTTAGGGTGAGTGTTAGGATTAGGATTAGGTTGAGGCTTAGGGTTAGGGTGATATTTAGGTTGAGGGTGATGGTTAGGGTGAGGGTGGGGGTGAGGGTGAAGGTGGGGGTTAGGGTTAGAGTGTGGGTGAGTGTTAGTGTTAGGATTAGGGTTAGGTTTAGGTTTAGGCTGAGGGTAAGGGTGAGGGTCAGGGTTAGGGTTAGTGTTAGGGTGACGGTGACGGTGAGGGTTAGGGTTAGGTTTACGTTGAGGGTAAAGGAAAGGGTGAGGGTTAGATTGAGTTTGAGGGTTAGGGTTACGGTTAGGGATACTATGAGGGTTAGGGTTAGGGTTAGCATTAGGGGTCTGGTTAGTGTGAGGTTTAGGATGAGGATTAGGCTTAGGGTTAGTGTTAGGGTTAGGGTGATTGTTAGGGTGAGCATGAGGGTGAGGGTTAGGTTTAGGATTAGGGTTAGGGTTAGGGTTATTGTTAGGGTTAGGGTTAGGGTGAAGGTGAGAGTTAGGGTTAGGGTTAAAGTTAGGGTGAGGGTAAGGGTTAGGTTTATAGTTAAGTTAAGGTTTACAGTGAGGGTTAGAGTGAGAGTGAGGCCTAGTTTTAGGGTTAATATTATGGTGAGTATTAGTGTTAGTATTAGTGTTAGTATTAGGTTACTATTTAGTGTTAGTATTTAGTGTATTAGTATTGAGTGATAGGGTTAGGGTGAGGGTCACCCTAACCTAAACCTAAACTTAAGCGTCACGCTTAGGTTTAGGGTGAGGGTGAGGGTTAGGGATAGGTTTAGGGTTAGGGTTATTGTTAGGGTTAGGGTTAAGGTGAGTGTGAGGGTGAGGGTTAGGGATAGCATTAGGTTTAGAGAGAGTGTGAGGGAGAAGATTAGGTTTAGGATTAAGGTTAGGTTTAGGGTTAGGCTTAGGGTGAGGGTGATGGTGAGGGTGAGGCTTAGGGTCAGGGTTACGGTTAGGGTTAGGGTGAGGGTTAGTGTTAGGGTGATATTTAGGGAAAGGGTGAGGGTTAGGGTGAGGGTGAGGGTGAGGGTTAGGGTGAGTGTGAGGGTTAGGGTTTGGGTGAGGGTTAGGTTAACGTTGAGAGTTAGGGTGAGGGTGAGTGTAAGGTTTAGGGTTAGTGTGAGGATTAGGGTTAGTGTGGTTAGGGTTAGGTTTAGGGTTAGTGTGAGGATTAGGGTTAGGATTAGCGTTAGCATTAGCGTGAGGCTTAGGGTTACAGTTAGGGTGAGGGTTGTGGTTAGGGATAGGGTTATGGTTAGGATGAGGGATAGGGTTGGGTGAGGGTAAAGGTGAGTGTGAGGGTTAGGGTGAGGGTGAGGGTTAGGATTAGGGTGAGGGTTAGGATTAGGGTTAGGATGAGGGCTAGGGTGAGGGTGAAGGTTAGGATTAGGGTTATGGTTAGGTTGAGGGTTAGGGTTAGGGTGAGGTTTCGGGTGAGTGGTAGGTTTAGGGTTAGAGTTAGGGTGAGGGTAAAGGTTAGGGTGAGGTTTAGGGTGAGGGAGAGATTTAGGGAGAGGGTTAGGGTTAGGGTGAGGGTTAGCTTGAGGGATATGGTTAGGATTAGGGTGAGGGTATGAGTTAGGGTGAGGGTTAGGGTGAAGGTTAGCGTTAGGATGAGGCTTAGGGATAGGGTTAGTGTTATGGTTTGGGTAACGATGAGGTTGAGGTTTAGTTTTAGGATTAGATTCAGGGTGAGGGTGAGGTAAAGGGTGAGGATTAGTGTTAGGGTGAGGGTGAGGGTTAGGTTTAGGTTTAGGGTGAGGATTAGGGTTAGGGTTATTGTGAGGATTAGTGTCAGGGGTAGGGTGAGGGTAAGGGTTATGGTGAGGTTTAGTGTTAGGGTTAGCATTAGGGTTAGCATGAGTGTGAGGGAGATGGTTAGGTTTAAGATTAGGGTTAGGTTTACGGTTAGGCTTAGTGTGAGGGTCATGGTGAGGGTGAGGCTTAGGGTGAGGTTTAGGATTAGGATTAGGGTGAGGGTTAGGGTTAGGGTGATATTTAGGGTGATGGTGAGGATTAGGGTGAGTGTGAGCTTTAGGGTGAGTGTGAGGGTTAGGGTGTGAGTGAGGGTTAGGTTGATGGTGAGCGTTAGGGTGAGGGTGAGTGTTAGGGTTAGGGTTAGCATTAGGGTGAGTGTTAGGGTTAGGCTTAGTGTGAAGGTGAGGGTTAGGTTGAGGGTTAGGGTTAGGGTTAAGGTTAGGGTGAGTGTGAGGATTAGGGTTAGGGTTAGGTTTAGTGTGAGTGTTAGGGTGAGAGTGAGCGTTAGGTTTAGTGTGAATGTTATGGTGAGTGTTAGGGTGAGGGTTAGGTTTAGTGTTAGGGTTAGGGTGAGGGTGACGGTAAGGGTTAGGGTGAGGGTGAGGGTTAGGGATAGGGTTAGGGTTAGGGTTAGGGTTATTTTTAGGGTTAGGGTGAGGGTGACGGTAAGGGTTAGGGTGAGGGTGAGGGTTAGGGATAGGGTTAGGGTTAGGGTTAGGGTTATTTTTAGGCTTAGGGTTAGGGTTAGGGTTAGGGTTAGGGTGCAGGTGAGTGTTAGGGTTAGCGTGAGGGTAAGGGTTAGGGTTATAGTTAGGGTAAGGTTTAGGGTGAAGGTTAGGGTGAGAGTGAGGACTAGTTTTAGTGTGAGTATTAGGGTGAGGGTTATGTTGAGTGTTAGGGTTAGGGTGAGGGTGACAGTTAGTTTTAGGTTGAGGGTGAGGGTTAGTGATAGGGTTAGGGTTAGGGTTATTGTTAGGGTTAAGGTTAGGGTTAGGGTGAGGGTGAGGGTGAGGGTTAGGGATTGCATTATGTTTAGATTGAGGGTGAGGGAGAGGGTTAAATTTAGGATTAGAGTTAGGTTTAGGGTTAGGCATTGGGTGAGGGTGTTGGTGAGGGTGAGGCTTAGGGTCAGGGTTAGGATTAGGGTTAGGGTGAGGATTAGTGTTAGGGTGATATTTAGGGAAAAGGTGAGGTTTAGGGTGAGAGTGAGGGTTCGGTTTAGTGTGAGTGTTAGTGTGAGTGTTAGGGTGAGATTTAGGTTTAGTGTCAGGGTTAGGGTGAGGGTGATGTTAAGGGTTATGGTGAGGTTTAGTGTTAGGGTTAGCATTAGGGTTAGCATGAGTGTGAGGGAGATGGTTAGGTTTAGGATTAGGGTTAGGTTTACGGTTAGGCTTAGTGTGAGGGTCATGGTGAGGGTGAGGCTTAGGGTGAGGGTTAGGATTAGGATTAGGTTGAGGGTTAGGGTTAGGGTGATATTTAGGGTGATGGTGAGGATTAGGGTGAGTGTGAGCTTTAGGGTGAGTGTGAGGGTTAGGGTGTGGGTGAGGGTTAGGTTGATGGTGAGCGTTAGGGTGAGGGTGAGTGTTAGGGTTAGGGTTAGCATTAGGGTGAGTGTTAGGGTTAGGCTTAGTGTGAAGGTGAGGGTTAGGTTGAGGGTTAGGGTTAGGGTTAAGGTTAGGGTGAGTGTGAGGATTAGGGTTAGGGTTAGGTTTAGTGTGAGTGTTAGGGTAAGCGTTAGTTTGCGGGTTAGGTTTAGGATTAGGGTGAGGGTGAGGGTTAGGGTTAGGGTTAGCATTAGGGTGAGGGTTAGGGTTAGGGTTAAGGTGAAGGTGAGGGTGAGGGTTAGGGTGAGGTTAGGGTTAGGGTTAGGCTTAGGATTAGTTTGAGGATTAGGGTTAGATTAAGGGTTAGGATGAGGGTAAGGTTTAGGGTTATAGTTAGGGTAAGGTTTAGGGTGAGGGTTAGGTTGAAAGTGAGGGCTTGTTTTAGTGTGAGTGGTAGGGTGAGTGTTAGGGTGAGGGTTAGGTTTAATGTTAGGGTTAGAGTAAGGGTGAGGATTAGGTTGAGGGTGAGGGTGAGGGTTAGGGATAGGGTTAGGGTTAGGGTTATTGTTAGGGTTAGGGTTAGGGTTAGGGTGAGGTTCAGGGTTAGGCTTAGGGTGAGGGTGATGGTGAGGGTGAGGCTTATGGTAAGGGTTATGGTTAGGGTTAGGCTGAGTGTTAGTGTTAGGGTGATATTTAGGGAAAGAGTGAGGGTTAGGGTGAGGGTTAGGGTGAGGGTTAGGGTTAGGGTAAGGTTTAGGGTGAGGGTTAGGGTTAGGGTTAGTTTGAGGATTAGGGTTAGGGTTAGGGTGAGGGTAAGGGTTATGGTGAGGTTTAGGGTTAGGGTTAGCATTAGGGTTAACATGAGGGTGAGTGAGAGGGTTAGGTTTAGGATTAGGGTTAGGTTTACAGTTAGGCTTAGGGTGAAGGTCATGGTGAGGGTGAGCCTTAGGTTGCGTGTTAGGGTTAGGTTTAGGGTGAGGGTTAGGGTTTGGGTGATATTTATGGTGAGATGTGGGTTAATGTGAGGGTGAGGGTTAGGCTGAGTGTGAGGAATAGGGTGTGCGTGAGGTTTAGGGTGACGTTGAGGGTTAGGGTGAGGGTGAGGTTTAGGGCTAGGGTGAGCATTAGGGTGAGGGTTAGGGTTAGGGTTAGGTTGTGGTGAGGGTTAGGGTGAGGCTTAGTGTTAGGGTTAGGGTTAGGGTTAGTGTGAGGATTAGGGTTAGGGTGAGGGTATGGGTTAGGTTTAGGTTTAGGGTAAGGGTGAGAGTGAGTGTTAAGTTTAGTGTGAGTTTTAGGGTGAGTGTTAGGGTGAGGGCTAGGTTTAGTGTTAGGGTTAGGATGAGGGTGAGTGTTAGCGTTAGGGTGAGGTTAGGGATAGGGTTAAGGTTAGGGTGAGTTTTAGGGATAGGGTTAGGGTTAGGGTTAGTGTTAGGGTGAGGGTTAGGGTTAGGGATAGCATTTGGGTTAGTGTGAGGGTGAGGGAGAGGGTTTGGTTTAGCATTAGGGTTAGGTTTAGGGTTAGGCTTAGGGTGAGGGTGCTGTTGAGGGTGAGGCTTAGGGTCAGGGTTAGGCTTAGGCTTAGGGTGAGGGTTAGTGTTAGGGTGATATTTAGGGAAAGGGTGAGGGTTAGGGTTAGGTTGAGGGTTAGGGTTAGTGTGAGGGTTAGGATTTGGGTGAGGGTTAGGCTGACGGTGATGGTTAGGGTGAGGGTGAGGTTTAAGGTTAGGGTTAGCATTAGGGTGAGGGTTAGGGTTAGGGTTATGTTGAGGGTGAGGGTTAGTGTGAGGGTTAGGTTTAGGTTTATGTTGAGGGTGAGGTTTAGGGTGAGGGTTAGGTTTAGGGTTAGCATTAGTGTTAACGTGAGAGTTAGGGAGAGGGTTAGGTTTAGGATTAGGGTTAGGTTTATGGTTAGGCTTAGGGTGAGGGTTATGGTGAGGGTGAGGCTTAGGGTCAGGGTTAAAGTTAGGGTTAGGGTGAGGGTTAGTGTTAGGTTGATATTTAGGGAAAGGGTGAAGTTTATGGTGAGGGTGAGGTTAAGGTGAGGGTGAGGGTTAGGGTTAGGTTTAACATAAGAGTGAGGGTTAGGGTGAGGGTTATGTTGGGGGTGAGGGTTAGGGTGAGGGTTAGGGTTAAGGTTAGTGTTAGGGTTAGTGTGAGGATAAGGATTAGGGTTAGGGTTAGGGTGAGGGTAAGGTTTAGGGTGAGGTTTAGTGTGAGGGTTAGTGTTATGGTTATTGTGAGGATTAGGGTTAGGGTTAGGTTGAGGGTGTGTGTTAGGGTGAGGGTTAGGGTGAGAGTTAAGGTGAGCGTGAGGGTTAGGGATAAGGTTAGGTTTAGGGTTAGGATGAGGATGAGGGTGAGGGTTAGTGTTATGGTTAGGTTTAGGGTGAGGATAAGGTTCAGGGTTAAGATTCGAGTTTAGATCAGGGTTAGACTGAGAGTGAGGGTTAGGCTTAGGTGATCTTTAGGGTTAGGATGAGGTTTAGGTTTAGGTTTAGGATTAGGATGAGGATTAGGCTGAGGGGTGGGGTTAGAATTAGGGTTAGGATTATGTTGAGGGTGAGGTTTAGAGTGAGGTTTATGGTGAGTGTTAGGGTTAGGGGCATTGTTAGGGTTCGGATTGGGGTTCGGGTTAGGGTGAGGGTGAGGGTTAGGTTTAGGGATAGAATTAGGATTAGCTTGAGGGTGAGGGAGAGGGTTAGGTTTAGGATTAGGGTTAGGTTTAGGGTTAGGCTTAGGGTGAGGGTGATGGTGAGGGTGAGGCTTAGGGTCAGGGTTAGGGTTAGGGTTAAGGTGAGGGTTAGTTTTAGGGTGATATTTAGGGAAAGGGTGAGGGTTAAGGTGAGGGTGATGTTTAGGATTAGGGTTAGGTTTAGGGTTATTCTTAGGGTTAGGGTGAGGTGAGGGTGAGGGTTAGGTTTAGTGTGAGGGTTAGGTGTAGGGTTAGGTTTAGTGTGAGGGTAAGGTTTAAGGTGAGGGTTAGGGTAAGGTTGAGCTTTAGGGTTAGCATTAGGGTTAGGGTTACGGTTAGGGTTAGGGTTAGGGTTAGCGTTAGGGTGAGGGTTAGGGTTAGGGTTAGGGTGAATGTGAGGGTTAGGTTGAGGGTTAGTGTTAGGGTTAGCATTAGGGTTAGTGTGAGGGTTAGGTTTTGGGTTAGATTTAGAGTGAGGGTAAGGGTTTGGGTTAGGGTTAGGGTAAGGTTTAGTGTGAGGGTTAGGGTGAGAGTGAGGGTTAGGTTTAGTGAAAGTGTCAGGGTGAGGGTTAGGTTTAGTGTTAGGGTTAGGGTGAGGTTGAGGGATAGGGTAAGGTGAGGGTGAGGGTAAGGGATAGGGTTAGGGTTAGGGTTAGGGTTATTGTTAGGGTTAGGGTTAGGGTTAGGGTTAGGGTGAGGGTGAGGGTTAGGGTTAGGGTTAGCATTAGGGTTAGCATGAGGGTGAGGGAGAGGGTTAGGTTTAGGATTAGGGTTAGGTTTAGGGCTAGACTTATGGTGAGGGTGATGGTAAGGGTGAGGCTAAAGGTCAGAGGTAGGGTTAGGGTGAGGGTTAATGTTTGGGTGATATTTAGGGAAAGGGTGAGTTTTAGGGTGAATGTGACGGTTAGGGAGAGTGTGAGGGCTAGGGTTTGTGTGAGGGTTAGGGTGACGGTGAGGGTTAGGTTTAGGGTGAGGGTTAGGGTTAGGGTTAGCGTTAGGGTGAGGGTTAGGGGTAGGGTTAACTTTAGGGTGAGGTTTAGGTTTAGGGTTAAGCATTAGGGTTAGCGTGAGGGTGAGGGAGAGGGTTAGGTTTAGCATTAGGTTTCGGTTTAGGGTTAGGTTTAGGGTGAGGGTCATGGTGAGGGTGAGGCAAAGGCTCAGGGTTAGGGTTAGGGTTAGGGTGAGTGTTTGTTAGTGTTTGGATGATATTTAGGGAAAGGTTGACAGTTAGAGTGAGGTTGAGGGTTAGGGTGAGGGTCAAGTTTAGGGTTAGGGTTAGCATTAGGTTGAGAGTTAGGGTTCGGGTTATGTTGAGGGTGAGGGTTAGGGTGAGGGTTAGGGTTAAGGATAGGGTTAGGGTGAGGGTAAGGGTTAGGTTGAGGTTTTGGGAGAGGGTTAGGTTTACGGTGAGGGTTAGAGTTAGGATTAGGGTGAGCGTATGTGTTAGGGTGAGGGTTAGGATGAGCTTTACGGTTAGGTTGAGGGTTAGGGATAGGTTTAGGGTTAGGGTTAGTGTGAGGATTCGGCTGAGGGTGAGGGTGAGGGTGAGGTTTAGGTTTTGGGTGATGTTTATGGTTAAGGTGAGTTTTAGGTTTAGGATGAGGATTAGCCTGAGGAGTGGGGTTAGTTTTAGGGTTAAGGTGATGGTTTGGGTTAGGGTTATTGTTAGGTTAGTGTTAGGGTTAGGATGAGGGTGAGGGTGATGATGAGGGTTAGGATTAGGGTAAGGGATAGGGTTATTGTAGGGTTAGGGTTAATGTTAGGGTGAGGGTGAGGGTTAGGTTTAGGGTTAGGGTTTGGGTTACAGTTAGTGTTATGGTTAAGGTTATGTTGAGGGTTTCGGTTTAGTGTAAGGGTTAGGTTTAGGGTTAGGATTAGGGTGAGGGTAAGGGTTAGGGTGAGGGTTAGGGTAAGGGTGAGCGTTAGGGTTAGAATTAGGGTTAGGGATAGGGTTAGGGTGAGTGTTATGGTTAGGGTTAGGGTGAGGGTGAGGGTTAGGGTTAGGTTTAGGGTTAGGGTGAGGGTGAGGGTGAGGGTTAGGGTGAGGGTGAGTTTGAGTTTGAGTTTGAGGGTTGGGGTTAGTTTAGGGTAGAGGGTGAAGATGAGGTTTAGGGTTAGGATTACGGTTAGGGTTAGGGTGAGGGTGAGGGTTAGGGTTAGGGTTAGGTTGAGGTTTAGGCTTAGTTTGAGGGTTGGGTGAGTGTGAAGGTAAGGTTTAGGGTTAGGGTTAGGGTTAAGTTGAGGGTTAGGGTGAGGATTAGGGTTTGGGTTAGGGTGAGAGTATGTGTTAAGGTGAGAGGTAGGGTGAGGGTTAAGGTTAGGGTGAGGGTTAGGGTTAGGTTTAGTGTTAGGCTGAGGGTGAGGTTGAAGGGAGGTTAGGGATAGGGTTATCTTTAGGGTTAGGGTGAGGTTTAAGTTTAGGTTTAGGATGAGGATTAGGCGGAGGGGTGGGGTTTGGATTACGGGTAAGGTGAGGGTGAGGGTTAAGGTTAGGGTTATTGTTAGGGTTAGGGTTAGTGTGAGGGGTAGCGTGACGGTGAGTGTAAGGGTTAGGGTTAGAGTTAGGGTGAGGCTGAGGGTTAGGGTTGTTGTTAGTGTTAGGGTGAGGGTTAGGGTTAGGTTTAGGGTTATGGTGGGGGTTAGGGTGTGGGTTGAGTTTAGGGTTAGTGTTTTGGTTAGGATGAGGGTTAGGGTGAGGGTTAAGGTGAGGGTGAGGATTAGGGTGAGAGTGAGGTTTAGGGTTAGGATTAGGGTTATGGTTAGGATTAGCGTTAGGATGAGGGCTAGGGTGAGGGTGAGGGTTAGGGTTAGGGTTAGGGTTAGGTTGAGGGTTAGTGTTCGGTTGAGGGTTCGGTGAGGTTAGGTTTAGGGTTAGGTTTAGGGTGACTGTAAAAGTTAGGGTGAGTTTTAGGTTGAGGGTGAGCTTTAGGGAGAGAGTTAGTGTTAGGGTGAGGGTTAGGGTGAGAGATAGGATTAGAATTAGGTTGAGGGTATCTGTTAGGGTGAGGGTTAGGGTGAGTGTTAGGGTTAGGATGAGGGTTAGGAATAGGGTTAGGGTTAGGGTTAGAGTGAAGATGAGGTTGAGGGTCATGGTTAAGGTTAGGATTATGATTAGCATTAGGGTGAGGGTAAGGATTAGGGTGAGGGTGAGGGTGAGTGTTAGGTGAGGGTTAGGGTTAGGGTTAGGTTTAGGCTTAGGATTAGTGTGAGGATTAGGGTTAGGGTTAGGGTTAGGGTTAGGGTGAGGGTAAGGTTTATGGTTATAGTTAGGGTAAGGTTTAGTGTGAGTGTTAGTGTGAGAGTGAGGGCTAGTTTTAGTGTGAGTGTTAGGTTGTGTGTTAGGGTGAGGGTTAGGTTTAGTATTAGGGTTAGGTTGAGGGTGAGGTTTAGGTTAATGGTGAGGGTGATGATTAGGGATAGGGTTAGGGTTAAGGTTTGCGTTAGGGTGAGTGTTTGGGTTAGGGATAAGTTGAGGGTGAGAGTTCAGTTGAGGGTTAGTGTGAGGGTAAGAGTTAGGTTGAGGGTTAGGTATAGGTTTAGAGTTAGGCTGAGGATGAGGATGAGGGTTAGGGTTAGGGTGAGGGTGACGGTGAGGTTTAGGATTAGGTTTAGGTTTAGGGTTAGGCTGAGGGTGAGGATGACTGTATGGCTGAGGGTGAGGGTGAGAATTAGGGTGACGTTGAGGGTTAGGGTTAGGTTGAGGGTGAGGGTTAGGGTTAGGTTTACCGTTAGGATGAGGGTTAGGCTGAGGGTTAGGTTTAGGGTTAGGGTGAGGGTGAGGGTTAGTGTGAGGGTTAGGGTTATCGTGAGGTTAAGAGTTAGGGTGAGGGTAAGGGTAAGGGTGAGGGGTAGGTTTAGGGTTGGGGTTAGCATGAGGATTCGGGTGAACATTAGGATTACGGTTAGTGTTAGTGTTAGGGTTAGGGTTAGGGTGAGGGATAGGGTGAGGGTTAAGATTAGGGTTAGGGTGAGGTTTAGGGTAAATGTTAGAGTTAGGGTGAGTTGTAGGGTGAGGGTGAGGGTTAGGTTTAGGGTGAGGGTAAGGGTTAGGGTGAGGGTTAGGGTGAGGGTGAAGTTTAGGGTTAGCATTATGTTTAGGGTGAGGTTGAGGGTTAGTGTTAGGGTTAGGGTTAGGGTGAGGGCTAGGCTGAGGGTGAAGTATAGGTTTAGGTTTAGGGATAGGGTGCGGATTAGGGTTAGGGTTAGGTTTAGGTTGAGGTTGAGCATTAGGCCCAGGGGTTGGGTTAGGGTTTTGGTGAGGGTTAGGTTTAGTGTGATTGTTAGGTTTAGGGTTAGGGTGAGGGTAAGAGTTAGGGTGAGGGATAGCGTGAGGGTGAGGGGTAGGGTTAGCATTAGGGTTAGGGTTAGGGTTAGGGTGAGGGTTAGGTTTAGGTTTAGGATTAGGGTGAGGGTGAGGGTTAGGTTTAGGGTGATGCTGAGGGTAAGTTTTAGGGTTAGGATTAGGGTGAGGGTTAGGATGAAGGCTATGGTTAGGGTTAGGGTTAGAGTGAGGATTAGGTTTAGGTTTAGGGTTAGGTTTAGGGTTAGGGTGAGGGTGATGGTTAGGATTATGGAGAGCGATAGGTTTAGGGTTAGCATTAGGGTGAGGGTTAGGGTTAGGTTTAGGGTGAGGGTTAGGGTAGGGTTGAGCGTTAGGTTTAACATTAGGTTTAGGTTTAGGGTTAGTGTGAGGTTTAGGTTTAGGTTTAGGGTTAGGGTTGAGGGTTAGGGTTAGGGTTAAGGTTAGGGTGAGGGTTAGGTTTAGTGTTAAGATTAGGTTTAGGAAAAGTGGAGTGTGAGGGTGAGGGTTAGAATTAGAGTGAGTGTACGGATGAAGTTTATTGTTTGGGTTAGGGTTTGGGTGAGGATTAGGGTTATGGTTAAAGTTAGGGTGAGGGTTATGTTGAGGGTGAAGGTTAGGGTTAGCATTAAGTTTAGGTTGAGTGTGAGGGTTAGGGTTATTGTTAGTGTTAGGGTTAGGGTTAGGTTTAGGGTTATGGTGGGGTTTAGGGTGAGGGTTGGGGTTAGGGTTAGGGATATGGTTAGGATGAGGGTTAGGGATAGAGTGAGGGTTAAAGTGAGGGTCAGAGTTAGGGTGAGGGTGAGGGATAGGTTTAGGGTGAGGGTTAGGTTTATAATTAGGGTTAGGATGAGGGCTAGGGTGAGGATGAGACTTAGGGTTAGGGTTAGGGTTAGAGTTAGGGTTGAGTTTTCAGGTGAGGGGTAGATTTAGGGTTAGGGTGAGGGTGAGGGTAAAGGTTCGGGTGAGGTTTGGGTGAGGTTGAGGTTCAGTGAGAGGGTTAGGTTTAGGGTGAGGTTTAGAATGAGGGTTAGGTTAGGATTAAGGTGAGGGTATGTGTTAGTGTGAGTGTTAGGGTGAGGGTTAGGGTTAGTATGAGGATTAGGGATAGGGTGGGAAGGTTAGGTTTAGGGTTAGGTTCAGGGTTAGGGTGAGGTTCATGTTAAGGATTAGGTTTAGGGTTAGGGTTAGGCTGTGGGTGAGGGTGAAGGTAAGGTTTAATGTTAGGGTGAGAGTGAGGGTTAGGGTTAGGTTTAAGGTGAGGGTTAGGGTTAGGGTTAGTGTGAGGATTAGGGTTAGATTTAGGGTGAGGGTAAGGGTTATGGTGAGGTTTAGGGTGAGGGTGAGGGTTAGGGAGAGGTTTAGGGTTGGGGTGAGGTTTAGGTATTGGTTTAGAGTTAGACTGAGGGTGAGGATGAGGGTTAGGGTTAGGGTTCATGTGCGGGTGTGGGTGAGGGTTAGGATTAGGTTTAGTGTTAGGCTGAGGGTGAGGATGACAGTAAGGCTGAGGGTGAGGGTGAGAATTAGGGTTACGTTTAGGGTTAGAGTTAGGGTGAGGGTTAGGGTGAGGTTTAGGTGTACCGTTAGGATGAGGGTTAGGGTTAGGGTTAGTGTGAGGGTTAGGGTTAGTGTGAGGGTTAAGGTTAGGGTGTGGGTAAGGGTTAGGGTGAGGGTAAGGGTGAGGGTGAGGGGTAGGGTTAGGGTTAGCGATAGCATGAGGATTCGGGTGAGCATTAGTATTACTGTTAGTGTTAGTGTTAGGGTTAGGTTTAGGGTTAGCCTTAGGATTAGGCTTAGGGTGAGGTTTAGGGTGAATGTTAGGGTTTGGGTGAGCTGTAGGATGAGGGTGAGGGTTAGGTTTAGGGTGAGGGTAAGGGTTAGGGTGAGGGTTAGTTTGAGGGAGAAAGGTTCAGCATTATGTTTAGTGTGAGGGTGAGGGTTAGTGTTAGGGTTAGGGTTAGGCTAGTGCTAGGCTGAGGGTGAGGGTTAGGGTTAGGTTTAGGGATAGGGTGAGGATTAGAGTTAGGGTTAGGGTTAAGGTGGGCATTAGGCAGAGGGGTAGGGTTAGGATTAGGGTGAGGGTTAGGTTTAGTGTGATTGTTAGGTTTAGTGTTAGGTTGAGGGTAAGGGTTAGGGTGAGGGATAGGGTGAGGGTTAGGGTTAGGGTTAGCATTAGGGTTAGGGTTAGGGTTAGGGTGAGGGTTAGGTTTAGGTTTATCATTAGGGTGAGTGTTAGGGTTAGGGTGATGGTGAGGGGAGGGTTTAGGTTTAGGATTAGGGTGAGGGTTAGGATGAAGGTTATGGTTATGGTTAGGCTTATTGTGAGAATTAGGTTTAGGGTTAGGTTTAGGGTTAGGGTTAGGGTGAGGGTGAGTGTTAGGGTTAGGGTGAGCGTTAGGTTTAGGGTTAGCATTAGGGTGAGGGATAGAGTTAGGGTTAGGGTGAGGGTTAAGTAAGGTTGAGCATTTGGGTTATCATTACGGTTAGGGTTAGGGTTAGTGTGAGGCTTAGGTTTAGGGTTAGGGTTAGGGTGAGGTTTCGGGTTAGGATGAGGGCTAGGGTGAAAGTGAGGGTTAGGGTTAGGTTTATGGTTAGGTTAAGGGTTAGGGTTAGGGTGAGGTTTCAGTTGCGTGTGAGGTTTACAGAGAGTGTTTGGTTTAGGTTGAGAGAATGAGGGTTAGGGTTAGGATTAAGGTGAGGGTATGTGTTGGGGTAAGTGTTAGTGTGAGGGTTTAAGTTAGGATGAGGGTTAGCGATAGGGTGAGAAGGTGAGATTTAGGTTTAGGTTCAGGGTGAGCGTGAGGTTCATGTTTAGAATTAGGCTTAGGGTTAGGGTTAGGTTGTGGGTGAGGGTGAGGGTGAGGGATAGGGTTAGGGTGAGAGTGAACGTTAGGGTTAGGTTTAGGGTGAGGATTAGGGTTAGGGTAAGTGTGAGGATTAGGGTTAGAGTTATGGTGAGGGTAAGGGTTATGGTGAGGTTTAGGGTAAGGGTTATGGTTAGGTTTAGGGTGAGGGTGAGGGTTAGGGAGAGGTTTGGCTTTAGGGTGAGTTATAGGTATTGGTTTAAAGTTAGACTGAGGGTGAGGGTGAGGGTTAGGGTTAGGGTTCATGTGCAGGTGAGGGTGAGGGTTAGGATTAGGTTTAGGGTTAGTTTTAGGCGAAGGGAGATGGTGATGTTTAGAATTAGGCTGATGTTTAGGGTTAGGATTAGGGTGAGGGTGAGTGTTAGGGTTAGGTTTACGGTTAGGATGAGGGTTAGGCTGAGGATTAGGTTTAGGGTTAGGGTTGTGTGAGGGTTAGTTTTAGGGTGAGGGTAAGGGTTAGGGTGAGTGTAAGGGTGAGTGTGAGGGTTAGGATTAGGTTTAGGGTTAGGGTTAGGCTAAGGGAGAAGATGACAGTGAGGTTGATGGTGAGGTTTAGAATTAGGGTGATGTTTAGGGTTAGGATTAGTGTGAGCGTGAGGGTTAGGGTTAGATTTATGGTTAGGATGAGGGTTAGGCTGAGGATTAGGTTTAGGGTTAGGGTGAGGGTTAGGGTTAGTGTGAGGGTTAGTGTTAGGGTGAGGGTTAGGGTTAGGGTGAGGGTAAGGGTGAGGTTGAGGTTTAGGGTTAGGGTTAAGGTTGACCTGAGGATTCGGTTGAGCATTAATATTACGGTTAGTGTTAGTGTTAGGATTAGGTTTACGGTGAGGTTTAGGATGAGGGATAGGATTAGTGTTAAGGTGAGGTTTAGGGTGAGGTTTAGGGTTAAGGTGAGTTGTAGGGTGGGGGTGAGGTTTAGGTTTAGGGTGAGTACAAGTGTTAGGATGAGGGTTAGGGTGAGGGTGAAGATTATTGTTAGCATAAATTTTATGGTGAGGGTGAGGGTTAGTGTTAGGGTTAGTGTTAGGGTGAGGGCTAGGCTGACAGTGAGGGTTAGGGTTAGGTTTTGGGATAGGGTGAGGTATAGGGTTAGGGTTAGGGTTAGTGTGAGCATTAGCCAGAGGGTTAGGGTTAGGGTTAGGGTTTGGGTTAGGTTTAGTGTGATTGTTAGGTTTAGGGTTAGGGTGAGGGTAAGGTTTAGTTTGAAGGATATGGTGAGGTGAGGGTTAGGGTTAGCATTAGGGTAAGGGTTAGGTTTAGTGTGAGGGTTAGGGTTAGGTTTAGGATTAGGGTGAGGGTGAGAATTAGGATTAGGGTGAGGGTGAGGGTGAGGGTTAGGGTTAGGGTTAGCATTAAGGTGAGAATTAGGGTGAGGGTGAGGGGTAGGGTGAGGGTTAAGTTAATGGTTATCATTAGGGTTAGCGTGAGGGTGAGGGAGAGGGTTAGGTTTAGCATTAGGGTTAGGTTTAGAGTTAGGCTTAGTGTGAGGGTGATGGTAAGGGTGAGGCATACCGTCAGGGTTAGGGTTAGGGTTAGGGTGAGTGTTAGTTTTAGGGTGATATTTAGGGAAAGGTTGAGGGTTATGGTGAGATTGAGGGTTAGGGTGAAGGTGAGGTTTAAGGTTAGGGTTAACATTAGATTGAGGTTTAGGTTTTGGGTTATCCTGATTGTGAGGTTTAGGGTGAAGGTTCGGGTTAGGGTTCAGGTACGGGTTAGTGTGAGGATTAGGGTTAGGGTTTGAGTTAGTGTTAGGGTGAGGGTAAAGTTTAGGGTGAGGTTTAGGGTGAGGTTTAGGGTGAGAGTTAGTTTTAGGGAGAGGGTTAGAGTTAACGTGAGGGTAAGGATGAGGGGTAGAGTTAGGGTTAGGGTGAGGGTATGTGTTAGGGTGAGGGTTAAGGTTAAGGGGGAGGGTTAAGGTTAGGGTTAGGCTGAGCGTGAGGGTGAGTGTGAGGGTTAGGGTTAGGGTGATCTTTAGGGTTAGGGTGAGTTTTAGGTTAGGGTTAGGATGAGGATTAAGCTGAGGGGTGGGATTAGGATAAGGGTTAGGGTGAGGGTTTGGGTTAGGGTTAGGGTTAGGGTGAGGGTAAGGATTAGGGATAGGATTAGGGTTAGGAATAGGGTTATTGTTAGCGTTAGGGTTAGGGTAAGAGAGAGGGTGAAGATGAGGTTTAGGTTTAGGATTAGGGTTAGGGTTAGGGTGAGGTTGAGTGTTAGTTTTAAGGTTAGATTGATGTTTAGGTTTAGTGTGAGGGTTGGGTGAGTGTGAGGGTAAGGGTTAGGTTGAGGGTTAGGGTGAGGTTGAGACTTAGGGTTTGGGTTAGTGTTAGGGTGAGGGTTAGTGTGAGGGTAAGGGCTACGGTTAGGTTTAGGGTTAATGTGAGGATTAAGGTTAGGGTTAGTGTTAGGGTGAGGGTTAGGTTTAGTGTGAGGGGTAGGGTGACGGTGAGGTTAAGGGCTAGGGTGAGGGTTAGGGTGAGGCTGAGGGACAGGGTTATGGTTAGAGTTAGGGTGAGGGTTAGGTTTAGGTTTAGGCTTATGGTGGGGGTTAGGGTGAGGGTTGGTCTTAGCGTTAGCATTAGGTTTAGCCTGAGGGTTAGGGAGAGGGTTAGGTTTAGCATTAGGGTTAGTTTTAGGGTTCGGCTTAAGGTGAGGGTGATGGTGAGGGTGAGGCATAGGGTCAGGGTTAGGGTTAGGGTTAAGTTTAGGGTGAGTGTTAGTGTTAGGGTGATATTTAGGGAAAGAGTGAAGGTTAGGGTGAGGTTGAGGGTTAGGGTGAGGGTGAGGTTTAGGGATAGGGTTAGCATTAAGGTGAGGGTTATGTTTCAGGTTATCATGAGGGTGAGGGTTAGGGTGAGGGTTAGAGTTAGGTTTCGGGTTAGGGTTAGTGTGAGGATTAGAGTTAGGGTTAGAGTGAGGGTAAGGTTTAAGGTGAGGTTTAGGATGAGAGTTAGGTTTAGGGAGAGGGTTAGGGTTAAGGTGAGGGTTAGGATGAGGTTTAGAGTTAGGGTTAGGTTGAGGGCATGTTTTAGGTTGAGGGTTAGTGTGAGGGTTAAGGTTAGGGTGAGGGTTAAGTTTAGGGTTAGCCTGAGGGTGATGGTGAGGGTGAGGATTAGGGTTAGGGTGATCTTTAGGGTTAGGGTGATGTTTAGGTTAAGGTTAGGATGAGGATTAGGCTAAGGAGTGGGATTAGGATTCGGGTTAGGGTGAGGGTTAGGGTTAGGGTTAGGGTGAAGGAGAGGGTGAGGATGAGGGATAGGATTAGGGTTAGGAATAGGGTTATTGTTAGGGTTATGTTAAGAGAGAGGTTGAAGATGAGGTTTAGGGTTAGTGTTAGGGTGCGGTTGAGGGTTAGGTTTAAGGTTAGCTTGAGGTTTAGGGTTAGTGGGAGGGTTGGGTGAGCTTGAGGGTAAGGGTTAGGTTGAAGGTTAGGGTGAGGGTGAGAGTTAACGTGAGGGTGAGGGTGAGGGTGAGGGTTAGGTTTAGGGTGAGGTTAGGGTTAGGATTAGGGTTAGGATGAGGGCTAGGGTGAGAGAGGTTTAGGGTTAGGGTTAGGTTGAGGGTTGGGGTTAGAGTGAGGGTTAGGGTGATGGTTAGGGTTAGGAAGAGGGTTAGGGCTAGGGTTAGGGTAAGGTTTAGGGTGAGGGTTAGGGTTAGGGTTAGTGTGAGGATTAGGGTTAGAGTTATGCTGAGGGTAAGGGTTATGGTGTGGTTTAGTGTGAAGGTGAGGGTTAGGGTTAGGTTTAGCATTAGTGTGAGGGTTAGGGTTAGGGTTCACGTTAGGGTGAAGGTTAGGTTTAGGGTTAGGGTTAGGCTGAGGTTGAGGGTGACGGTTAGGGTAGCGGTGATCATTAGGGTTAGGGTGAGGTTTAGGTTTAGGTTTAGGTTTAGGATGAGGATTAGTCTGAGGGGTGGGTTTAGGATTAGGGTTAGGGTTCGGGTTAGGTTTATGGTTAGGGTTCGGGTGAGGGTAAGGGTTAGGGAGAGGGTAAGGTTGAGGGTGAGGGTTAGGGTTAGGGTTAGGGTTGACCTGAGGATTCGGGTGAGCATTAGGATTATGGTTAGTGTTAGTGTTAGGATTTGGTTTAGGGTGAGGGTTAGGGTGAGGGTTAGGATTAGGGTAGGGTGAGGTTTAGGGTGAGCGTTAATTTTAGTGTGAGTTTTAGGGTGAGGGTGAGGGTTAGGTTTCGGGTGAGGGTAAAGGTTAGAGTGATGGTTAGAGTGAGGGTGAGGGTTAGGGTTAGCATTAGGTTTAGGGTGAGCGTGAGGTTTAGGATTTAGGATTAGGATTAATGTGAGTTTTAGGATGAAGATTATGGTTATGGTTAGGGTTAGTGTGAAGATTAGGTTTAGGGTTAGGGTTAGGATGAGTGTTAGGCTGAGCAGTAGGATTAGGGTTAGGGTGAGGTTTAGGTTTATTGTGATTGTTAGGGTTAGGGTTAGGGTGAGGGTAAGGGTTAGGGTGAGGGATAGGGTGAGGTTGTGTTTTAGGCTTAGGGTTAGGTTTAGGATCAGGGTGAGGGTGAGGGTGAGGGTTAAGGTTAGGGTGAGGGTGAGGGTAGGGTTTAGGGTTAGAATTAGGGTGAGGGTTAGGATGAAGGTTATGGTTAGGATTAGGGTTAGTGTGAGGTTTAGGTTTAGGGTTAGGTTTAGGGTGAGTGTTAAAATGAGCAGTAGGGTTAGGGTTAGGGTGAGGGGTAGGTTTCTCGTGATTGTTAGGGTTAGGGATAGGGTGAGGTTAAGGGTTAGGGTGAGGGATAGGGTGAGGTTGTGTTTTAGGCTTAGGGTTAGGTTTAGGATTAGGGTGAGTGTGAGGGTGTGGGTTAAGGTTAGGGTGAGGGTGAGGTTAGGGTTTAGCGTTAGAATTAAGGTGAGGGTTAGGATGAATGTTATTTTTAGGATTAGGGTTATGGTTAAATTTAGGGTTAGGTTTAAGGTGAGGATGAGGATTAGGCTTAGGGTTAGGGTTAGGGTTAGGGTTAGGGTTATTGTTAGGGTTAGGGTTAGGGTGATGGAGAGGTTTAGGTTTAGGGTTAGCATTAGGTTTAGTCTGAGAGTGAGGGAAAGGGTTAGGTTTAGGATTAACGTTAGGTTTAAGGTTAGCCTTAGGTTGAGGGTTGATGGTGAGGGTGAGGCTAAGAGTGAAGTTAGGGTTAGGGTTAGGGTGAGAGTGAGGATTAGGGTGAGTGTGAGGGTTATGGTGTGGGTGAAGGTTAGGGTGACAGTGATGTTTAGGGTGAGGGTGAGGGTTAGGGTTAGGATTAGAATTAGGGTAAGGGTTAGGGTTAGGTTTAGGGTAAGGGTGATTGTTAGATTGAGAGTTAGGGTTAGGGTTAGGTTGAGGCTTAGGATTAGTGTGAAGATTAAGGTTAAGCTTAGGGTTAGGGTGAGGTTAAGGTTTATAGTTAGGGTAAGGTTTAGAGTGAGGGGGAGGGTGAGAATGAGGGCTAGTTTTAGTGTGAGTGTTAGGGTGAGGGTTAGGTTTAGTGTTAGGGTTAGAATGAGGGTGAGGGTTAGGTTTATGGTGAGGGTGAGGGTTAGGGATAGGGTTAGGGTTAGGGTGAGGGTTAGGGTGAGGGTTTGCATTAGGGGTAATTTGAGGGTGAGGGTACTGTTGAGGGTTAGGGTGAGGGTTAGGGTAAGGGGGAGGATTAGGTATTGGTTTAGAGTTAGGATGAGTGTGAGGGTGAGGGTTTGGGTTAGCGTTAGGGTGAGGGTGAGGGTGAGTGTTAGAATAAGGATGACTTTTAGGGTTAGGGTTAGGGTGAGTCTGAGGGTTAGGTTTTGGTTTACCGTTAGGATAAGGGTTAGGCTGTGGGTTAGGGTTAGGTTTAGGGTGAAGGTTAGGGTTAGTGTGAGGGTTAGAGTTAGGGTGAGGGTAAGGTTTAGGGTGAGGGTAAGGGTGAGGGTAAGGGGTAGGGTTAGGGTTAGGGTTAGCATGAAGATTCGGGTGAGCATTAGGGTGACTAACACTAACCGTAATGGTTAGTGTTAATGTTAGGTTTAGGCTTAGGGTGAGGGTTAGGATTAGGGTTAGGGTGAGGTTCAGGGTGAGGGTTAAGAATAGGGTGAGTTGTAGGGTGAGGGTGAGGGTTAGGTTGAGGGTGGGGGGTAAGGGTTAGGGTGAGGATTAGGGTGAGGGTGAAGTTTAGGGTTAGCATTAGGTTTAGGGTGAGGGTGAGGGTTAGGGTTAGGGTTAGAGTTAAGGTGAGGGCTAGGATGAGGCTGAGGGCTAGGGATAGGTTTAGGGATAGGGTGAGGATTAGGGTTAGGATTAGGGTTATGGTTAGGGTGAGTATTAGGCAGAGTGGTAGGTTTAGGGTTAGGGTGAGGGTTAGGGTTAGTGTGATTGTTAGGTTAATGGTTAGGGTGAGGGTAAGTGTTAGGGTGAGGGAAAGGGTGAGGGTAGGGTTTAGGGTTAGGATTAGTGTGAGTTTTATGATGAAGATATGGTTAGGGTTAGGGTTAGTGTGAGGATTAGGTTTACGTTTAGGGTTAGGATGAGGTTTAGCATGAGGATGAGGGTTAGGGTTAAGCTGAGAGTTAGGTTTAGTGTTAGCATTAGCGTGAGAGTTAGGGTTATGGTTAGGGTGAGTGTTAGGGAGAGTGTAAGGTTTAGGGTTTGGGTGAGGGTTAGAGTGAGGGTTAGGGTTACGGTTATTTTGAGGGTGAGGGTTAGGGTGAGTTTTAAGGTTAGGATTAGCATTAGGATTAGCGTGAGTGTGAGGGAAAGGGTTAGGTTTAGCATAAGGGTTAGGGGTGATATTTAGAGAAAGGGTTAGGGTTAGGGTGAGGTTGAGGGTTAGGGTGAGGGTGAGGTTTAGGGTTAGGGTTAGCATTAGGGTGAGGGTTAGGGTTAGGGTTAGGGTAAGGGTGAAGCTTAGTTTGAGAGTTAGGTTTAGGGTTAGGTTTAGGCTTAGGATTAGTGTTTGGATTAGGGTTAGGGTTAGGGTTAGGGTTAGGGTGCGGTAAGGTTGAGGGTTACAGTTAGGGTAAGGTTTAGGGTGAGGGTTAGGGTGAGATTGAGGGCTAGTTTCAGTGTGAGGGTTAGGGTGAGTGTTAGGGTGATGGTTAGGTTTAGTGTTAGGGTTAGGGTGAGTGTGAGGGTTAGGTTTATGGTGAGGGTGAGGGTTAGGGATAGGGTTAGGTTTAGGGTGAGGGTTTTGGTTAGGGTTAAGTTTTGGGTGAGGGTTCGGTTGAGGGTGAGGGTGAGGGTTAGGGTTAGGTTGAGGGTTAGGTATAGCTTTAGAGTTAGGCTGATGGTGAGGGTGAGGGTTAGGGTTAGGGTTAGGGTGAGGGTGAGGTTTAGAATTAGGGTGACTTTTAGGGTTAGGTTTAGGGTGAGGGTGAGGGTTAGGTTTATGTTCACCGATAGGATGAGTGTTAGGCTGAGGGTTAGGGTTCGGCTTAGGGTGAGGTTTAGGGTTAGTGTGAGGGTTAAGGTTAGGGTGAGAGTAAGAGTTAGGGTGAAGTTAAGGGTGAGAGTAAGGGGTAGGGTTAGGGTTAGGTTTACCATGAGGATTTGGGTGAGCATTAGGATTACGATTAGTGTTAGTGTTAGTGTTAGGGTTAGGGTGAGGGTTAGGGTGAGGGTTAGAATTAGGGTTAGGGTGAGGTTTAGGGTGAGGGTTAGGGATAGGGTGAGTTGTAGGGTGAAGGTGAGGGTTAGGTTGAGGGTGAGGGTAAGGGTTAGGATGAGGTTTAGGGTGAGGGTGAAGGTTAGGGTTAGCATTAGTTTTAGGGTGAGGGTGAGGTTTAGGGTTAGGGTTAGGGTTAGGGTTAGGGTAAGCATCAGGCAAAGGGGTAGGGTTAGGGTTAGGGTGAGGGTTAGGTTTATTGTGTTTGTTAGGTTTAGGGTTAGGGTGAGGGTAAGGGTTAGGGTGAGGGATAGGGTGAGGGTGAGGGTTAGGGTTAGCATTAGGGTTAGGGTTAGGGTTAGGGTGAGGGTTAGGTTCAGGTTTAGGATTAGGTTGAGAGTGAAAGTTAGGGTTAGGGTGATGGTGAGGGTAGGGTTTAGGGTTAGGATTAGTGTGAGTTTTAGGATGAAGGTTATGGTTAGTGTTAGGGTTAATGTGAGGATTAGGTTTACGCTTAGGGTTAGGGTGAGGGTGAGGGTTAGGGTTAGTGTGAGCTTTAGGTTTAGGGTTAGCATTAGGATGAGGGTTGGGGTGAGGGTTAGGTTGAAGGTTAGAGTAAGGGTGAGGGTTAGGGTTAACATTAGGCTTAGGGTTAGGATTAGTTTGAGTTTTAGGATGAAGGTTAAGTTTAGAGTTAGGGTTAGTGTGAGCATTAGGTTTAGGGTTAGGGGTTAGGCTTAGTGTTAGGGTTGGAGTGAGGGTTAGGGGTAGGGTGAAGGTTAGTTTTAGGGTTAGCATTAGGATGACGGTTAGGGTTAGGGTTAGGGTTAGGGTTAGGGTGAGGTTTAGGTTCAGGTTTAGGATTAGTTTGAGGGTGAAATTTAGGGTTAGGGTGATGGTGAGGGTAGGGTTTAGGGTTAGGATTAGTGTGAGTTTTAGGATGAAGGTTATGGTTAGGGTTAGGGTTAGTGTGAGGATTAGGTTTACGGTTAGGGTTAGGGTTAGGGTTAGGGTGAGGGTGATGGTTAGGGTTAGGGTGAGCATTAGGTTTAGGGTTAGCATTAGGATGAGGGTTAGGGTTAGAGTTAGGTTGAAGGTTAGAGTAAGGGTGAGGGTTAGGGTTAACATTAGGCTAAGGGTTAGGATTAGTTTGAGTTTTAGGATGTACGTAAGTTTAGGGTTAGGATTAGTGTGAGCATTAGGTTTAGGGTTAGGGGTTAGGGTTAGTGTTAGGTTTGGAGTGAGGGTTAGGATTAGGGTGAAGGTTAGGTTTAGGGTTAGCATTAGGATGAGGGTTAGGGTTAGGGTTAGGGTGAGTGTGAGGGTTAGGGTTTGGCTGAGGGTTAGGGTGACAGTGAGTGTTAGGGTCAGGGTGAGGGTTAGGGTTAGGGTTAGCATTAGGGTGAGGGTTAGGGTTAGGGTTATTTTGAGGGTGAGGTTTAGGGTGAGGGTTAAGGTTAGGGTTACCATTAGGGTTAGCATTAGGGTGAGGGAGAGGGTTAGGTTTAGCATTAGGTTTAGGTTTAGTGTTAGGCTTATGGTGAGGGTGATGGTGAGGGTGAGCCATAGGTTCAGGGATAGAGTTAGGTTTAGGGTGAGTGTTAGTGTTAGGGTGATATTTAGGGAAAGGTTGAGGGTTAGGGTGAGGTTGAGGGTTAGGGTGAGGGTGAGGTTTAAGGTTAGGGTTAGCATTAGGGTGAGGTTTAGGGTGAGGGTTATGTTGAGGGTGAGTGTTCGGGTGAAGGGTAGGGTTAGGGTTAGTGTTAGGGTTCGTGTGAGGATTAGGGTTAAATTGAGGGTTAGGGTTAGGTTGAGGGTAAGGTTTAGGGTGAGGTTTAGTGTGAGTGTTTGGTTTAGGTAGAGGGTTAGGGTCAAGGTGAGGGTTAGGATGAGGGTTAGGGTTAGGGTTAGGGTGAGGGTATGTGTTAGGGTGAGGGTTAGGGTGAGGGTAAGAGTTAGTTTTAGGGCTAGGTATAGGGTTACTGTGAGGGTTAGGGTTAGAGTTATTGTTAGGGTTAGGGTTAGGGTGAGGGTGAGGATGAGCATTAGGATTAGGGTTAGGAATAGGGTTATTGTTAGGGTTAGGGTTAACTTTATGGTGAGGGTGAGTGTTACGTTTATTGTGAGGGTTACGTTTAGGGTTAGGTTTCAGGTGAGGGTAAGGATTAGGGTGAGGGTTAGGGTAACTTTAAGCTTTAGGGTTAGCATTACGGTTAGGTTTAGTGTTAGGGTGAGGGTTAGGGTTAGTGTTAGGGTTAGGATGAGGGTGAGGGTTAGTGTGAAGTTTAGGGTGAGGGTTAGGGTTAGGGTCAGTGTTAGGGTTAGGCTTAGTGTTAGGGTGAGGGTGAAGATGAGGGTTAGGATTAGGGTTAGAATAGGGTTATTGTTAGGGTTAGGGTTAGAGTAAGAGAGAGAGTGAAGATGAGGTTTAGGGTTAGGATTAGCATTAGGGTAAGGGTGAGGTTGAGGGTTAGGTTTACGGTTAGGTTGAGGTTTAGGGTTAGTGTGAGGATTGGGTGAGCATGAGGGTAAGGGTTAGGGTGAGGGATAGGGTGAGGGTGAGACTTAGGGTTAGGGTCAGTGTTAGGGTGATGTTTAGTGTGAGGGAAAGGTTTAGGTTTAGGGTTAGGGTTAGTGTGAGGATTACGGTTAAGGTTAGGGTTAGGGTGATGGTTAGGGTTAGTGTGAGGGGTAGGGTGACAGTGAGGGTAAGGGTTTGGGTGAGGGTTAGGGTGAGGCTGAGGGTTAGGGTTATTGTTAGTTTTAGGGTGAGGGTTAGCGTTAAGTTTAGGGTTATGGTGGGGGTTAGGGTGAGGGTTGGGTTTAGGGTTAGGGTTAGGATGAGGGTTAGGGTTAGGGTGAGTGTTAAGGTGAGGGTGAGGGTTAGGGTGAGGGATAGGGTTAGGTTGAGGGTTAGGGTTAGGGTGAGGGTGAGGGTGAGGGATAGGTTTAGGGTTAGGGTTAGCATGAGGATTCGGTGAGCATTAGGATTATGGTTAGTGTTAGTGTTAGGTTTAGGGTTAAGTTGAGGGTTAGGGTGAGGTTTAGCATTAGGGTTAGGGTGAGGTTTATTGTAAGGGTTAGGGTTAGGGTGAGTTGTAGGGTGACGGTGAGGGTTAGATTTAGGGTGAGGGTAAGGGTTAGGGTGAGGGTTAGGGTGAGGGTGAATGTTAGTGTTAGCTTTAGGTTTAGGGTGAGGGTTAGTGTTAGGGTTAGGGTGAGGGTGAGGGCTAGGCTGAGGGTGAGGGTTAGGGTTAGGTTTAGGGTAAGGGTGAGGATTAGGGTTAGGGTTAGGGTTAGGGTGAGCATTAGGCAGAAGGGTAAGGTTAGGGTTAGGGAGAGGGTTAGGTTTAGTGTGATTGTTAGGTTTAGGTTTAGGGTGACAGTAAGGGTTAGGGTGAGGGATAGGATGAGGGTGAGGGTTAGGGTTAGCATTAGGGTTAGGGTTAGGGTTAGGGTGAGGGTTAGGGTTAGGTTTAGGTTTAGGTTTAGGGTGAGGGTGAGGGTTAGGGTTAGGGTGATGGTGAAGGTAGGGTTTAGGGTAAGGATTAGGGTGAGGGTTAGGATGAAGGTTATGGTTAGGGTTAGGTTAGTGTGAACATTAGGGTTAGGGTTAGTGTTAGGGTGAGGGTGAGTGTTAGGGTTAGGGTGAGCGTTCGGGTTAGGGTTAGCATTAGGGTGAGTTTTAGGGTTAGGGTTAGTAAGAGGGTTATGGTAAGGGTGAGCGTTAGGGTTAGCATTAGGTTTAGGATTAGGTTTAGTGTGAGGCTTAGGTTTAGTGTTAGGGTTAGGGTGAGTGTTAGGATTAGGGTGAGGATGAGGGTGAGGTTAAGGGTTAGGGTTAGGTTTAGGATTAGAGTGAGTGTGAGGGTGAGGTTTAGGGTTAGGTTGAAGGTGAGGGTAGGGTTTAGGGTTAGAATTGTAGTGAGAATTAGGGTGAAGTTTATGGTTAGGGTTAGTGTGAGGATTAGGGTTATGTTTAAGTTTAGGGTTAGGTTTAGGGTGAGGGTGAGGGTTAGGTTTAGGTTGAGGTTAAGGGTTAGCGTGAGGGTTAGGGTGAGGGTGAAGGTTAGGTTTACCAATAGGTTTCGTGTGAGGATTAGGGTTATTGTTACTGTTAGGTTGAGGGTTACAGTTAGGTTTAGGGTTAAGATGAGGCTTAGGCTGAGGTTTAGGGTTAGGGTTAGGGTGAGGGTTAGGGTTAGTGTGAGGGTTAGGGTTAGTGTGAGGGTTAGGTATAGGTTTAGAGTTAGGCTGAGGTTGAGGGTGAGGGTTAGGTTTAAGGTTAGGGTGAGGGTTAGGGTTAGGGTGAGAGTTAGTGTTAGTGTTAGCGTTAGGGTGAGGATTAGGTTGAGGTTTAGGGTTAGGGTTAGTGTGACGTTTAGGGTGAGGGTTAGGGTTTGGTGAGTTTTACGGTGAGGATGAGGTTTAGGTTTATGGTGTGGGTAAGGTTTAAAGTGAGAGTCAGGGTGAGGGTGAAGGTTAGGATTAGCATTAGGTTTAGGGTGAGGGTGAGGGTTAGGTTTAAGGTTAGCGTTAGGGTTAGGGTTAGGCTGAGGATGAGGATTAGGGTTAGGTTTAGGGAAAGGGTGAGGATTTGGGTTAGGGTTAGGTTTAGGGGGATGGTTAGGATGAGGTGTAGTGTTAGGGTTAGGGTGAGGGTTAGCTTTAGTGTGATTGTTAGGGTTAGGGTTAAGGTGATGGTAAGGGTTAGGGTGAGAGATAGGTTGAGTGTGAGTTTTAGGGTTAGGGTTAGTGTTAGGATTAGGGTGAGTGTGTGTGTGAGGGTTTAGGGTTAGGGTGAGTGTGAGGGTAGGGTTTAGGGTTAGAATTAGGGTGAGGGTTAGGATGAAGGTTATGATTAGGGTTAGGGTTAAAATGAGGTTTATGGTTATGGTTAAAGTTAGGGTTTGGGTTAGGGTGAAGGTGAGGGTTAGGTTTAGGGTGAGGGTAAGTGTTAGGTTGAGGGTTAGGGTGAGGGTGAAGTTTAGTGTTAGCATTAGGTTTAGGGTGAGGGTGAGGGTTAGTGTTAGGGTTAGGGTTAGTGTGAGGGCTTGGCTGAGGGTGAGGTTTAGGGTTAGGTGAAGGGATAGGGTGAGGATTAGGGTGAGGGTTAGGGTGAGGTTTAGGTTTAGTGTGATTGTTAAGTTTAGTGTTAGGGTTAGGGTAAGGGTTAGTGTGAGGGATAGGGTGACATTGAGGGTTAGGGTTAGCATTAGGTTTAGGGTTAGGTTTAGGGTGAGGGTTAGGTTTAGGTTTAGGATTATGGTGAGGGTGAGGTTTAGGGTTAGGGTGATGGTGAGGGTAGGGTTTAGGGTTAGGATTAGGGTGAGAGTTAGGATGAAAGTTATGGTTAGGGTTAGGGTTAGTGTGAGGATTAGGTTTGGGGTTAGTGTTAGGTTTAGGGTGCGGGTGAGTGTTAGGGTTAGGCTGAGCGTTTGGTTTAGGGTTAGCATTAGGGTGAGGGTTATGGTTAGGGTTAGGGTGAGGGGTAGGTAAGGGTGAGCATTAGGGATAGCATTAGGGTTAGGGTTAGGGTTAGTGTGAGGGTTAGGTTTTGGGTTAGGTTTAGGGTGAGGGTGAGGGTGAAAGTTAGGGTTAAGCTTACGGTGAGGGTTAGGTTTAGGGTGAGGGTTAGTGTTAGGGTTAGTGTTAGTGTGAGCATTAGCGTGAGGTTTAGAGTTAAGGTTAGGGTGACATTTAGGGTGAGGGTTAGGTTTAGGGTGAGGGTGAGGGTAGGGTTTAGAGTTAGAATTAGGGTGAGTGTTAGGATGAAATTTATGGTTATGGTTTGGGTTAGTGTGAGGATTAGGGTTATGGTTAAAGTTAGGGTTATTGTTAGGGTGAGGGTGAGGGCTACAGTGAGGGCAAGGGTTAGGGTGAGGCATAGGGTGAGGGTGAGGTTTAGGGTCAGCATTAGGGTTAGGGTTAGTGTTCGGGTGAGGGTTAGGGTTAGGTTTAGGATTAGGGTGAGCGTGAGAGTTAGGGTTAGGGTGATGGTGATGGTAGGGTTTAGGGTTGGATTAGTGTGAGTTTTAGGATGAAGTTTATCTTTAGGATTAAGTTTAGTGTGAGGATTAGGTTTAGGTTTAGGGTTAGGGTTAGGGTTAGGGTGAGGGTGAAGGTTAGGTTTAGGGTGAGGGTTAGGGTGAGGGATAGGATGAGGGTGAGGGTTAGGGTTAGCATTAGGGTTAGGGCTAGGGTTAGGGTTAGCTTTAGGGTTAGCCTGAGGGTGAGGGAGAGGGTTACATTTAAGGTTAGCGTTAGGTTTAGGGTTAGGCTTAGGGTGAGGGTGATTGTGATGGTGAGGCTTAGGTTTAGGATTAGCGTTAGGGTTAGGGTGAGGGTTAGGGTGCGGGTGAGGGTGAGGGTGAGGGCGAGGGTTAGGGTGAGGGTGAGGGTTTGGGTTTGGGTGAGGGTTAGGGTGACGGTCAGTTTTAGAGTGAGGGTAAGGGTTAGGATGAGGGTGAGGGTTAGGGTTAGGATTAGACTTAGGGTGAGGTTTAGGGTTAGGGTTAGGGAGAGGGTGAGGGTTAGGGTGAGGAATAGAGTTAGGGTTAGGTTTAGGCTGAGGATTAGTGTGAGGATTAGGGTTAGGGTTAGTTTTAGGGTGAGGGTAAGGTTTAGGGTTATAGTTAGGGTAAGGTTTAGGGTGAGGGTTAGTGTGAGAGTGAGGGCTAGTTTTAGTGTAAGTGTCTGGGTGATGGTTAGGTTTAGTGTTAGCGGTTGGGTGAGGATGAGGTTTAGGTTTAGGGTGAGGGTGAGGGGTAGGGATAGGGTTAGGGTTAGGGTTATTGTTACGGTTAGGGTTAAGGTTAGGGTGTGGGTGAGGGATAGGGTTAAGGTTAGCATTATGGTTAGCATGAGGGTGAGGGGGAGGGTTAGGTTTAGGATTCGGGTTAGCTTTAGGGTTAAGCTTAGGGTGAGTGTGATGGTGACGGTGAGGCTTAGGGTGAGGGTTAGGTTTAGGGTTATGGTGAGGGTTAGTGTTAGGGTGATATTTAGGGTAAGAGTGAGGGTTATGGTGAGGTTGAGGGTTAGGGTTAGTGTGAGGCTTAGGGTGTGGTGAGGGTTAGGGTGACAGTGAGGGTTAGGGTGAGGCTTAGGGTTAGGTTTAGGATTAGGGTGAGTGTGTGGGTAGGGTTTAGGGTTAGCATTAGGGTGAGGGTTAGGTTGAGGGTGACGGTTAGTTTTAAAGTGAGCATAAGTTTTAGCGTGAGGGTTAGGGTGAGGTTGAAGATTAGGGTTAGCATTAGTGTTAAGGTGAGGGTGAGGCTTAGGGTGAATGTTAGGTTTAGGGTTTTTGTGAGGGTGAGGTTTAGGGTGAGGGGTATTGTTAGGGTTATGTTTAGCGTTAGTGTGAGGATTAGGGTTAGTGTTAGGGTGAGGGTAAGGTTTAGGGTGAGGTTTAGTAAGAGGTTTAGTGTTACTGTGAAGGTTAGAGTTGGGGTTACGGTTTGTGTTAGGGTGAGGGTATGTGTTATGGTGAGGGTTAGGATGAATACTAAAGTTTGGGTGAGTTTTAGGGATAGGGTAGGGTTAGGGTTAGGGTGAGGGTGAGGGTTAGGGTTAGGGTTAGGGTGAGGGTGAGGATGATGGTCAGGGTTCGGATTAGGGTTAGGGTTACAGTTAGGCTGAGCGTGAGGGTGAGGGTGAGGGTTAGGGTTAGGGTTAGGTTGAGGGTGAGGATGATGGTCAGGGTTCGGATTAGGGTTAGGGTTACAGTTAGGCTGAGCGTGAGGGTGAGATTTAGGGTTAGGGTTAGGGTTAGGGTTAGTGTGAAGATTAGGGTTAGTGTTAGGGTAACGGTAAGGTTTAGGGTGAGGTTTAGGAAGAGGTTTAGTGTCACTGTGAAGGTTAGGGTGAGGGTTAGGGTTTGGGTTAGGGTGAGGGTATGTGTTATGGCAAGGGTTAGGATGAGGGTTAAGGTTAGGGTGAGTGTTAGGGATAGGGTGAGGGTTCGGGTTAGGGTTAGGGTGAGGGTGAGGGTTAGGGTTAGGGTCAGGGTCAGGGTGAGGATGATGTTCAGGGTTAGGATTAGGGTTAAGGTTATGGTTAGGCTGAGTGTGAGGGTGAGGGTGAGGGTTAGGTTTAGGGTGATGTTTAGGGTTAGGGTGAGGTTTAGGTTTAGGTTTAGGTTGAGGATTAGGCTGAAGGGTGGGTTTAGTTTTAGGGTTAAGGTGAGGGTTAGGTTTAGGGTTATTGTTAGGTTTAGGGTTAGGGTTAGGGTTAGGTTTAGGTTGAGGGTGAGGGTGAGGATGAGGGTTAGGATTAGGGTTATGGATAGGGTTATTGTTAGGGTTAGGTTTAGGGGTAAGGTGAGGGTGAGGGCTAGGGTTAGGGTTATTGTTAGCATTATGGTTAGGGTTATGGTGAGGTTTAGGTTTAGTGTGAGGGTTAGATTTAGGTTTAGGTTTAGAGTGTGGGTTAGGGTTAGGGTGAGGGTTAGGGTAAGGGTGAGCGTTAGGGTTAGCATTAGGGTTAGGGTTACGGTTAGGGTGAGACTTAGGTTTGGGGTTAGTGTTAGGGTGGGGGTGAGGGTGAGGGTTAGGGTTAAGGTGGGGTGAGTGTTAGGGTTAGGTTGAGGGTCAGGGTTAGGTTTAGGGTTAGGGTGAGAGTGAGGGTGAGGGTTAGGGTGAGGGTGGGGTTTAGGGTGAGGATTAGGGTTAGGGTAAGGGAGAGAGTGAAGATGAGGTTTAGGGTTAGGGTTATGGTGAGGGTGAGGGTTAGGGATAGGGTTAGGTTGAGGTTTAGCGTTAGTGTGAGGGTTAGGTGAGCGTGAGGTAAGGGTTAGAGTGAGGGTTAAGGTGAGGGTGAGAGTTAGGATTAGGGTTAGGGTTATGGTGAGGGTTAGTGTGAGTGTTAGGGTTAGGTTTAGGGTTAGTGTGAGTATTAGGGATAGGGATAGGGTTAGGGTGAGTGTTAGGGTTAATGTGAGGGGTATGGTGACGGTAAGGATAAGGTTTAGGATGAGGCTTAGGGTGAGGCTGAGGGTTGGGGTTATTGTGAGTGTGAGGATGAGGGTTAGGGTTAGGTTTAGGGTTATGATGGGGGTTAGGATGAGGGTTGGGTTAGGGTTAGGTTTATGGTTATGATGAGGTTGAGGGTTAGATTGAGGTTTAGGGTGAAGGTTAGTGTTAGTGTGAGGGTGCAGGTTAGGGTTAGGATTAGGTTTAGGATATGGGCAAGGGTGAGGTTGAGGGTTTGAGTTACGGTTAGGGTGAGATTTAGGGTGAGGATTCGGTGAGGAGTAGGTTTAGGGTTAGTGTTAGGGTGAGGTTTAGAGTGAGGTTTAGTTTTAGGGTGAGGTTTAGGATTAGGATGTGGGTATGTGTTAGATTGAGGGTTAGGGTGAGGTTTAGGGTGAGGGTTAGGGTTAGGGTTAGGGTTAGGGTTAGTGTGAGGATTAGGGTTAGTGTTAGGGTGAGGGTAAGGTTTAGTGTGAGGTTTAGGAAGAGGTTTAGGGTTACTGTGAAGGTTAGGGTGAGTGTTAGTGTTTGGGTTAGGGTGAGAGTATGTGTTATGGCGAGGGTTAGGATGAGGGTTAAGGTTAGGGTGTGTGTTAGGGATAGGGTGAGTGTTAGGGTTAGGGTGAGGGTGAGGGTGAGGGTTAGGTTTAGGGTGAGGGTGAGGATGATGTTCAGGGTTAGGAGGAGTGTTAGAGTTACGGTTAGGCTGAGCGTGAGTGTGAGGATGAGGGTTAGGATTAGGGTGATGTTTAGGGTTAGGGTGAGTTTTAGGTTTAGGTTTAGGTTGAGGATTAGGCTGAGGGGTGGGTTTATTTTTAGGGTTAAGCTGAGGGTTAGGTTATGGTTATTGTTTGGGTTAGGGTTAGGGGTAGGGTTAGGGTTAGGTTTAGGGTGAGGGTGAGGGTGAGGATGAGGGTTAGGATTAGTGTTAGGGATAGGATTATTGTTAGGGTTAGGGTTAAGGGTAAGGTTAGGGTGAGGGTTAGGTTTAGGGTTAGGGTTAGGGTTAGGGTTAGCGTTAGGTTTAGGTTTAGGCTGAGGGTGAGGGTGATAGTGCGTGTGAGGCTTAGGCTGAGGTTTTGTGTTAGGATGAGGGTGAGGGTTAGGGTTAGTGTGATATTTAGGGTGAGGGTGAGGGTTAGGTTGAGGGTGAGGGTTAGGGTTAAGGTGAGGGTTCGGGTTAGGATTAGGGTTAGGATGTGGCCTAGGGTGAGGATGAGGGTTAGGTTTAGGGTGACGGTGAGGGTTAGGTTAACGGTGAGTGTTAGGGTTACGTTTAGCTTTAGGGTGAGGGTTAGGGTTAGAGTGAGGGTAAGGGTTAGGGTGAAGGTTAGGTTTAGAGTTAGGTTTGGTGTGAGGATTAGGGTTAGGGTTAGGGTGAGGGTAAGGGTTAGTGAGGGTGAGGTTTAGGGTTAGGGTGACATTTAGGGTTAATGTGGAGGGTTTTGTTTAGGTTTAGGGTTAGGATGAGGATTAGGCTGAGGGGTAGGTTTAGGGTAAGGGTGAGGATTAGGGTTAGGGTTAGCGTTAGGTTTAGGGTTAGGCTGAGGGTGAGGGTGATGGTGTGTGTGAGGCTTAGGCTGAGGTTTTGTGTTAGGGTGAAGGTGAGGGTTAGGGTTAGTGTGATATTTAGGGTGAGGTTGAGGGTGAGGTTTAGGGTGAGTGTGAGGGTTAGTGTGTGAGTGAGGGTTAGGGTGACGGGGAGGGTTAGGGTGAGGGTGAGAGTTAGCGTTTGGTTGAGGGTTAGGGAGACGGTAAGTGTTAGGTTTAGTGTTAGGGTTATGTTTAGGGTTAGGGTAAGGGTTAGGGTGAAGGGTAGGGTTAGGGTTAGGGTTATGGTGAGGTTTAAGGTGAGGGACAGGGTTAGGGTGAGGGTTAGGTTGAGGGTGAGGTTTAGGTTTAAAGTGAGCATAAGTTTTAGCGTGAGGTTTAGTGTGAGGTTGAAGATTAGGGTTAGCATTAGTGTTAAGGTGAGGGTGAGGCTTAGGGTGAGGGTTAGGGTTAGGGTTAGGTTGAGGGTGAGGTTTAGGGTTCGGGTTAGGTTTAGGGTTAGTGGGAGGATTAGGGTTAGTGTTAGGATGAGGGTAAGGTTTAGATTGAGGTTTAGGAAGAGGTTTAGGGTTACTGTGAAGGTTAGTGTGGGTTAGGGTTTGGGTTAGCGTGAGGGAATGTGTTATGGCGAGGGTTAGGATGAGGGTTAAGGTTAGGGTGAGTGTTAGGGATAGGGTGAGGGTTAGGGTTAGGGTGAGGGTGAGTGTTAGGGTTAGGGTTAGGGTGTGGGTGAGGATGATGTTCCGGGTTGGGATTAGGGTTAGGGTTATGGTTAGGCTGAGCGTGAGGGTGAGGATTAGGTTTAGTGTGATGTTTAGGGTTAGGGTGAGGTTTAGGTTTAGGTTTAGGTTGAGGATTAGGCTGAGGGGTGGGTTTAGGTTCAGGGTTAAGGTGAGGGTTAGGTTTAGGGTTATTGTTAGGGTGAGGGTTAGGTTTAGGTTTAGGGTGAGGGTGAGGGTGAGGATGAGGGTTAGGATTAGGGTTAAGGATAGGGTTATTTTTAGGGTTAGGGTTAGGGTTCAGGTAAGGGTGAGGGTAAGTTTAGGGGTATTGTTAGCATTATGGTTAGGGTTATGGTGAGGGTTAGTTTTAGTGTGAGAGTTAGGTTAAGGTTTAGGGTTAGGGTGCGGGTTGGGGTTAGGGTGAGGGTTAGGGTAAGGGTGAGCATTAGGGTTAGCATTAGGGTTAGGGTTACGGTTAGGCTGAGAGTTAGGTTTAGGGTTATGGTTAGGTTGAGTCTTAGGGTTCGGTTTAGGGTAAGGTGAGAGTGAGGGTGAGGGTTATGGTGAGGGTGGGGTTGAGGGTGAGGCTTAGGTTTAGGGTAAGGGAGAGAGTGAAGATGAGGTTTAGGGTTAGGGTTATGGTGTGGGTGAGGGTTAGGTTTAGGGTTAGGTTGAGGTTTAGCGTTAGTGTGAGGGTTGGGTGAGCATGAGGTAAGGGTTAGAGTGAGGGTTAAGGTGAGGGTAAGGGTTAGGGTTAGGGTTATTGTGAGTGTTAGGGTGAGGGTTAGGGTTAGGTTTAGGGTTATGGTGGGGTTTAGGATGAGGGTTGGGGTTAGGGTGAGGTTTACTGTTAGGATGAGGTTTAGGGTTAGATTGACGTTTAGATTGAGGGTGAGGGTTAGTGTGAGGGTGAGGGTTAGGGTTAGGATTAGGTTTAGGATGAGGGCTAGGGAGAGGGTGAGGGTTAGGGTTATGGTTAGTGTTGGGGTTAGGTTGAGGTTTCAGGTGAGGGGTAGGTTTAGGGTGAAAGTTAGGGTGAGGGTAAGGGTTAGGGTGAGGTTTAGGGTGAGGGTGAGTTTTAGGGTGAGGTTTAGGAATAGGATGAGGGTATGTGTTAGATTGAGGGTTAGCTTTAGCGTTATGGTTAGGGTGAGGATTAGCGTTAGGGTTAGGTTTAGTGTTAGGGTGATGGTAAGGTTTAGCGTGAGGTTTAGGGTGAGAGTGAGATTTAGGGAGAGGTTGAAGGTTAAGGTTAGGGTTAGGGTGAGGCTTAGGGTTAGGGTTAGGGTGAGGGTATGTGTTAGGGTGAGGGTTAGGGTGAGGGTTAGGGTTAGGATGAGTGTTAGGGATAGGGTTAGATTTAGGGTTAGGGTGACGTTGAGGGTGAGGGTTAGGTTTAGGGTTAGCTTCTGGTTGAGGGTGAGGTTCAGGTTTAGGATTAGGGTTAGGGTTTGTGTAAGGGTGAGGGTGAGGGTTAGGGTTAGGGTGAGAGTGAGGATGAGGGTTAGTTTTAGGGTGAGGTTTAGGGTTATGGTTAGTGTGAGGATTATGGTTAGAGTTCGGGTGAGGGTAAGGGTTATGTTGAGGTTTAGGGTGAGGCTGATGGTTAGGGAGAGGATTAGGTTTAGGGTGAGGGTTAGTTATAGGTTTAGAGTTAGGCTGAGGGTGAGGGTGAGGGTTAGGATTAGGGTTAGTTTGTGGGTGAGGGTGAGGGTTAGGATTAGGGTTAGGGTTAGGGTTAGTCTGAGGGTGAGGATGAAGGTGACTGTGAGGGTGAGGTTTAGAATTAGGGTGATGTTTAGGGTTAGGGTTAGGGTGAGGTTGAGGGTTAGGGTAAGGGTGAGGGTTAGGGTTACGTTTAGGGTTAGGATGAGGGTTAGGCAGAGGGTTAGGGTTAGGGTTAGGGTGAGGGGTAGGGTTTGTGTGAGGGGTAGGGCTAGGTTGAGGGTAAGGGTTAGGGGAGGGAAAGGGTGAGGGTGAGGGGTAGCGTTAGGGTTAGGGTTGGCCTGAGGATTCGGGAGAGCATTTAGTGTTTGTGTTAGGATTAGGTTTAGGGTGAGGTTTAGGATTAGGGTTAGGGTGAGGTTTAGGATGAGGGTTAGGGTTAGGGTGAATTGTAGGGTGAGGGTGAGGGTTAGGTTTAGTTTGAGGGTAAGGGTTATGGTGAGGGTTAGGGTGAGGGTGAAGGTGAGGGTTATCACTAGTTTTAGGGTGAGGGTGAGGGTTAGTGTTAGGGTTAGTTTTAGGGTGAGCTCTAAGCTGCAGGTGAGGGTTAGGTTTAGGTTTTGGGATAGGGTGAGGATTAGGGTTAGGGTTAGGGTTAGGGGTAGGGTGAGCATTAGGCAGAGGGGTAGGATTAGGGTTAGGGTGAGTGTTAGGTTTAGTGTGATTGTTAGGTTTAGGGTTAGGGTGAGGGAAAGGGTTAGGTTGTGGGATAGGGTGAGGGTGAGGGTTAGGGTTAGCATTAGGGTTAGGGTTACGGTGAGGGTTAGGGTTAGGTTTGGGATTGGGGTGATGGTGAGATTTAGGTTTAGGGTGATGGTGAGGGTAGGGTTTAGGGTTTGGATTAGTGTGAGTTTCAGGATGCAGGTTATGGTTAGTGTTATGGTTATGGTAGGTTTTACTGTTTAGGTTTAGGTTTAGGGTTATGGTTAGGGTTAGCATTAGGATGAGGGTTAGGGTTAGGGTTAGGGTGACTGCGAGGGTTAGGGTTTGGATGAGGGTTAGGGTGAGGGTGAGGGTTAGTGTGAGGGTGAGGGTTGGGGTTAGGGTTAGCATTAGGGTGAGGGATAGGGTTAAGGTTATGTTGATTTTGAGGTTTAGGGTGAGGGTTAAGTTTAGGGTTTGCATTAGGGTTAGCATGAGGGTGAGGGAAAGTGTTATGTTTAGCATTAGTGTTAGGTTTAGGGTTAGGCTTAGGGTGAGGGTGATGGTGAGGGTGAGGCATAGGGTCAGGTTTAGGGTTAGGGTTAGGGTTAGGGTTAGGGTTAGGGTTAGTGTGAGGATTATCGATAGGGTTAGGGTTAGGCTAAGGGTGAGGTTGAGGTTTATGGTGAGTTTTAGGGTGAGAGTGAGGTTTAGGGAGATTTTTAGGGTCAAGTTGAGGGTTAAGGTGTGGGTTAGGGTTAGGATTAGGGTGAGGGTATGTGTTAGGGTGAGGGATAGGGTGAGGGTTAACGTTAGGGTGAGGGTTAGGGTTAGGGTTACAGTTAGGCTGAGGGTGAGGGTGAGGGTGAGGGTTAGGGTAAGGGTGATCTTTAGTGTTAGGGTGAGGTTTACGTTTAGGTTTGGGTTTAGGATGAGGATTAGGCTGAGGGGTGGTGTTAGGTTTAGGGTTAGGTTTAGGGTTAGCATAAGGGTTAGGTTGAGGTTTAGGGTGAGGTTTAGGTTTAGGGTGAGCTGTAGGATGTGGGTGAGGGTTAGGTTTAGGGTGAGCGTAAGGGTTAGAGTGAGGGTTAGTGTGAGGTTGAGGCTTAGGGTTAGCATTAGGTTTAGGGTAAGGGTGAGGGTTAGGGTTTAGGGTTAGGATTAGTGTGAGTTTATCATGAAGGTTATAGTTAGGGTTAGGGTTAGTGTGATGATTAGGTTTAGGGTTAGGGTGAGTGTGAGGGTTAGGGTTAGGGTGAGGGTTAGGGTTAGGGTTAGCATTAAGGTGAGGGTTAGGGTTAGGGTGAGGGTGAAATTTAGGGTTAGCATTAGGTTTAGGATGAGGGTGAGGATTAGGGGTAGTGTTAGGTTTAGGTCTAGGCTGAGGATGAGAGTTAGGGTTAGGTTTAGGGATAGGTTGACGATTAGGGTTAGGGTTATGGTTAGAGTGAGCGTTAGGCTGAGGGGTAGGGTTAGGGTTAGTGTGAGGGTTAGGTTTAGTGTGATTGTTAGGGTTATGGTTAGGTTGAGGGTCAGGGTTAGGGTGAGTGATAGGGTAAGTGTGAGTTTTAGGCTTTGCTTTAGGTTTAGGATTAAGGTGAGGGTGAGGGTGTGGGTTAGGGTTAGAGTGAGGGTGAGGGTAGGGTTTAGGGTTAGGGTTAGGTTTAGGGTGAGGGTGAGGGTTAGGGTTAGGGTCAAGGTGATGTTGAGCTTTAGGGTTAGGGTTAGGTTTAGGGTGAGGGTGAGGGTTAGGGTTAGGGTCAAAGTGATGTTGAGCTTTAGGGTTAGGGTTAGCGTTAAGGTTAGCCTGAGTTTGAGGGAGAGGGTTAGGTTTAAGATTAGCGTTAGGTTTAGGGTTAGGCTTAGGGTGAGGGTGATGGTGAGGGTGAGGCTTAGTGTGAGGTTAGGGTTAGGGTTAGAGTTAGGGTTAGGGTTAGGGTGATATTTAGGGTGAGGTTGAGGTTTAGGGTGAAGGTAAGGGTTAGGGTGAGTGTGAGGGTTAGGGTGTGGGTGTGGGTTAGGGTGATGGTAAGGTTTAGGGTGTGGTGTGAGGGTTAGGGTTAGGATTAGAATTAGGTTGAGGGTTAGGTTGAGGGTTAAGGTGAGGGTGAGGGTTAGGTTGAGGGTTAGGGATAGGGTTAGAGTGAGGGTTAGGGTGCGGGTGAGGTTTAGTGTTAGCATTAGGTTTAGGGTGAGGTTGAGGGTTAGGGTTTAGGGTTATGTTAAGTGTGAGTTTTAGGATGAAGGTTATGGTTAAGGTTAGGGTTAGTGTGAGGATTAGGTTTAGGGTTAGTGTTAGCGTGAGGATGTGGGTTAGGGTTAGGGTGAGGGTTAGGTTTATGGTTAGGTTTAGTGTTAGGGTTAAGGTGAGAGTGAGGGTTAGGTTTTTGGTGAGGGTGAGGGTTAGGGTTAGGGGTAGGAGTAGGGGTAGGGTCAGGGTGAAGTATAGGTTTAGAGTTAGGCTGAGGGTGAGGGTGAGGATTAGGGTTAAGTTTAAGTTTAAGGTGAGGGAGATGGTTAGGATTATGTTTAGGTTTAGGGTTAGGCTGAGGGTGAGGATGATGTTGAGGGTGAGGGTGAGGGTTAGAATTAGGGTGAAGTTTAGTTTTTGGGTTAGGGTTAGGGTTAGGGTTAGGGTTAGGGTTAGTGTGAGCATTAGGCAGAGGCGTAGGGTTAGGTTTAGGGTGAGGGTTAGGTTTAGTGTGATTGTTAAGTTTAGGGTTAGGGTGAGGGTAAGGGTTAGGGTGAAAGATAGGGTGAGGATGAGGGTTAGGGTTAGCATTAGTGTTAGGGTTATGGTTAGGGTGAGGGTTAGGTTTAGGTTTAGGTTTAGGGTGAGAGTGAGGGTTAGGGTTAGGGTGATGGTGAGGGTAGGGTTTAGGGTTAGGATTACGGTGAGTGTTAGCATGAAGGTTATTGTGAGTGTTAGAGTTAGTGTGAGGATTAGGTTTTGGTTTAGGTTTAGGTTAGGGTTAGGGTGAGGGTGAGTGTTAGGGTTAGGGTGAGTGTTATGTTTAGGGTTAGCATTAGGGTGATGGTTAGGGTTAGTGTTAGGATGAGGTTTAGGGTAAGGGTGAGAGTTAGCATTAGCATTAGGGTTAGGGTTAGGTTTAGTGTGAGGGTTAGGTTTAGGGTTAGGGTGAGGGTTAGGATTATGGTTAGGGTTAGGATCAGGGTTAGGTTTAGTGTTAGGGTTAGGTTTAGGATTAGGGTGAGTGTTAGGGTTAGGTTGATGGTGAGGGTAGGGTTTAGGGTTATAATTAGGGTGAGAGTTAGGATGAACGTTAGGGTTAGGGTTAGGGTTAGTGGAAGGATTAGGGTTATGGTTAAATTTAGGGTTAGGGTTGGGGTGAGGGTTAGGGTTAGTTTTAGGGTGAGGGTAAGGTTTAGTGTGAGGGTTAGCGTGAGGGTGAAAGTTAGGGTTAGCATTAGGTTTAGGGTGAGGCTGAGCGTTAGGGTTATTGTTAGTGTTAGGGTGAGGGTTAGCGTTACGTTTAGAGTTAGGATGAGGGTTAGGGTTAATGTGAGAGTTAGGGTTGGTGTGAGGGTTAGGGTTTGGGTGATTGTAAGGGTTAGGGTGAGGGAAAGGGTGAGGGTTAGGGTTAGGTTTGGCCTGAGGATTCCAGTGAGCATTAGGATTATGGTTAGTGTTAGTGTTAGAATTAGGTTTAGGGTGAGGGTTAAGGTGAAGTTTAGGGTGAGGGTTAGGTTTAGGATGAGTTTAAGGGTGAGGGTGAGGGTTAGGTTTATGATGAGCGTAAGGGTTAGTGTGAGGGTTAGGATGAGGGTGAAAGTTAGGGTTAGCACTAGGTTTAGGGTGAGGGTGAAGGTTAGTGTTACGGTTAGGGTTAGGGTGAGGGCTAGGATGAGGCTGAGGGTTAGGGTTAGGTTTTGGGATAGGGTGAGGTTTAGGGTTAGAGTTAGGGTTAGTGTGAGCATTAGGCAGAGGGTTAAGGTTAGGTTTAGGGTGAGGGTTAGGTTTAGTGTGATTGTTAGGTTTTGGGTTAGCGTCGGGGTAAGTGTTAGGGTGAGAGTTAGGGTTAGGGTGATAGTGTGGGTAGGGTTTATGGTTAGGTTTAGTGTTTGTTTTAGGCTGAAGGATATGTTTAGGTTTAGGGTTAGTGTGAGGATTAGGTTTGGGGTTATGGTTAGGGTTAGGGTTGGGGTGAAGGTTAGCATTAGGGTGAGGGTTAGGGTTAGGATTAGCATTAGGGTGAGGATTAGGGTTAGGTTTAGAGTGAGGGTTATGGTGAGTGTGAAGGTTAGGGTTTGGGTGAGGGTTAGGGTGAAGGTGAGGGTTAGGGTGAGGTTGAGGGTTAGGGTTAGGGTTAGCATTAGGGTGAGGGTTAGGGTTAGGGTAATGTTGAGGGTGAGGTTTAGGGTGAGGGTTAAGTTAAGGGTTAGGGTTAGGATGACTGTGAGGATTATTGTTAGGATTAGGGCATGTGTTAGGGTGAGGGTTAAGTTTAGGGTGAGGTTTAGGGTTAGGGTTACGCTGAGGGTGAGGGTGAGTTTGAGGTTTAGGGTTAGGGTGATCTTGAGGTTTAGGGTGAGGTTTAGGTTTAGGTTTAGGTTTAGGAGGAGGATTAGGCTGAAGGGTGGGTTAAGGATTAGGGTTAGGGTGAGGGTTAGGGTTAGGGGTAGGCTTTGGGTTAGGGTTAGGGTGAGGGTAAGGTTTAGGTTAGGGTTAGTGTGAGGGTTAGGGTTACGGTTAGGGTTAGGGTTAGGGTTAGGGTGAGGTGAGGGTGAGGGTTAGGATTAGGGTTAGGAATAGGGTTATTGTTAGGGTTAGGGCTAGTGTTAGGATGAGGGTGAGGTTTAGGTTTAGGGTTAGGTTCAGGGTTATTGTTAGGGTTAGTGTTATGGTGAGGGTGAGGATTAGGTTTAGTGTGAGGGTTAGGTTTAGTGTTGGGTTTCGGGTGAGGTTAAGGATTCGGGTGAGGGTTAGGGTAAGTTTGAGCTTTAGGGTTAGTGTTAGGTTAGGGTTAGGGTTAGGTTGAGGGTTTGTTTTAGGGTGAGGCTTAGGGTGAGGGTTAACGTTAGCGTGAGGGTTAGGGTTAGGATAAGGGTTAGGCTGAGGGGATGGGGGAGGGGGAGGGTTAGGTTTAGGGTGATCTTTAGGTTTAGGGTGAGGTTTGGTTTAGGTTTAGGTTTAGGATGAGGATTAGGCTGAGGGATGGGTTTAGGATTAGGGTTAGGGTGAGGGTTAGGGTTAGGGTTAGGTTTAGGGTTAGGGTTCAGGTGAGGGTAAGGGTTAGGGTGAGGGTAAGGGGGAGGGGGAGGGGTAAGTTAGGGTTAGGGTTGGCCTGAGGATTCTGTTGAGCTTTAGGATTACTGTTAGTGTTAGTGTTAGGATTAGGTTTAGGGTGACGGTTAGGGTCAGGGTTAGGATTAGGGTTAGGGTGAGGTTTAGGGATAGGGTGAGGATTAGGGTTATGGTTATGGTTAGAGTGCCCATTAGGCTGATGGTTAGCGTTAGGGTCAGGGTGAGGGTTAGGTTTAGGATTAGGGTGAGGGTGATAGTTAGGCTTTGGGTGATGTTGAGGGTAGGGTTTAGGGTTAGGATTAGTGTGAGTTGTAGGATGAAGGTTATGGTTAGGGTTAGGGTTAGTGTGAGGATTAGGTTTCGGGTTAGGGTGAGTGTGAGGGTTAGGGTTAGGGAGAGGGTTAGGGTTAGGGTTAGCATTAGGATCAGGGTTATGGTTAGGGTTAGGGTGACGGTTAGTGTGAGTGTGAAGGTTAGGGTTTGGGTGAGGGTTAGGGTGACAGTAAGGGTTAGGGTGAGGATGAGGGTTAGGGTTAGCATTAGGGTGAGTGTTTTGGTTAGGGTTATGTTGAGGGTGAGGTTTAGGGTGAGGGTTAATGTTAGGGTTAGCATTAGGGTTAGCGTGAGGGTGAGGGAGAGGGTTAGGTTTAGCATTAGTGTTAGGTTTAGTGTTAGGCTTAGAGTGAGGGTGATGGTGAGGGTGAGGCATAGGGTCAGGGTTAGGGTTAGGGTTAGATTTAGGGTAAGGGTGAGGGTATGTGTTAAGGTGAGGGTTAGGGTGAGGGTTAACGTTAGGCTGAGGGTTAGGGTTTGGGTTAGGCTGAGGGGGAGACAGAGGGTGAGTGTTAGGTTTATGGTGATCTTTAGGGTTAGGGTGAGGTTTGGTTTAGGTATAGTTTTAGGATGAGGTTTAGGCTGAGGGGTGGTGTTAGGATTAGTGTTAGGGTGAGGGTTCGGGTTAGGGTTAGGTTTAGGGTTCTGGTAAGGGTTAGTGTGAGGGTAAGGGGGCGGGTGAGGGGTAGGGATAGGGTTAGGTTTGGCCTGAGGTTTCAGGTGAGCATTAGGATTACTGTTAATGTTAGTGTTAGGATTAGGTTTAGAGTGAGGGTTAGGGTGAGGGTTAGGATTAGGGTTAGGGTGAAGTTTAGGCTTAGGGTTAGGATTAGGGTGAGGTGTATGGTGAGGGTGAGAGATAGGTTTAGGGTGAGGGGAAGGGTTAGGGTGAGGTTGAAGGTTAGTGTTTGCATTAGGTTTAGGTTGTGGGTGAGGGTTACGGTTGGGGTTAGGGTTAGGGTTAGGGCTAGGCTGAGGATGAGGGTTAGGGGTAGGTTTAGGGATAGGCTGAGGATTGGTTTAGGGTTATGGTTAGAGTGAGTGTTAGGCTGAGGGGTAGGGTTAGGTTTAGGTTGAGGATTAGGTTTAGTGTGATTGTTAAGGTTAGGGTTATTGGCAGGGTAAGTGTTACGGTGAGGGATAATGTAAGGGTGAGGTTTAGGGTTAGGGTTAGGTTTAGGATTAGGGTTAGGGTGAGGGTGAGAGTTAGGATTAGGATGATGGTGAGGGTAGGGTTTAGGGTTAGGATTAGTATGAGGTTTAGGATGAAGGTTATGGTTAGGGTTAGTGTTAGTGTGAAGATTAGGTTTAGGGTTGGTTTAAGGTTAGGGTTAGGGTTAGGGTGAGGGTTAGGGTTAGGGTGAGCATTAGGGTTAGCATTAAGGTTAGGGTTAGGGTTAGGGTGAGGTTATTGGTGAGGGTTAGGGTTAGGGTTAGGCTGACTTTTAGGGTGAGGATTAGGGTTAGGGTGAGTTGTAGGGTGAGGGTGAGGTTTAGGTTTATGGTGAGGGTAAGGGTTAGGGTGAGGTTTAGGGTGAGGGTGAAGGTTAGGTTTAGGTTTAGGGTTAGGGTTAGGGTTAGGGCTAGGCTGAGGATGATGGTAGGGTTAGGTTTACGGATAGGGTGAGGATTAGGGTTATGGTTATGGTTAGATTGTGCATTAGGCTAATGGTTAGCTTTAGGGTTAGGGTGAGGTTTAGGTTTAGTGGGATTTTAGGGTTAGGTTTACGGTGAAGGTAAGTGTTAGGGTGAGGAATAGGGTGAGGGTGAGTTTTAGGTTTAGGGTTAGGTTTAGAATGAGGGTGAGCGTGAGGTTTTGGGTTAGGGTTAGGGTGAGGGTGAGGGTAGGGTTTAGGGTTAGAATTAGGGTGAGGGTTAGGATGAAGATTATTGTTAGGATTAGGTTTACTGTGAGGATTAGTGTTATGGTTAAGGTTAGGGTTAGGGTTAAGGTGAGGGTGAGGGTTATGGTTATGGTTATGGTTAGGGTTATTTTTAGGATTAGGGTTAGCATTAGGGTTAGCTTGAGGGTGAGGGAGTGGGTTAGGTTTAGGATTAGCATTAGGTTTAGGGTTAGGCTTATGGTGAGGGTGATAGTGAGGGTGAGGCTTAGTGTGAGGTTAGGGTTATGGTTAGGGTTATGGTTATGGTTAGGGTGATATTTAGGGTGAGCGTGAGTGTTAGGGGGAGGGGGAGGGTTAGGGTGAGTGTGAGGGTTAGGGTGAGGGTGAAGGTTAGGGTTAGCATCAGGTTTAGGGTGAGCGTGATGGTTAGTGTTAGGTTTAGGGTTAGGGTGAGGGTAATGCTGAGGGGGAGGGTTAGGGTTAGGTTTAGGGATAGGTTGAGGATCAGGGTTAGGGTTAGTGTTAGGCTGTGCATTAGGCTGAGGGTTAAGGTTAGGGTGAGGGTGAGGGTTAAGTTTAGTGTGATGATTAGGTTTAGGATTAGGGTGAGGGTAAGGGTTAGGGTGAGGGATAGGGTAAGGGTGAGGGTTAGGGTTAGCATTAGGGTTAGGGTTAGGGTTAGGGTGAGGGTTAGGTTTAGGTTTAGGATTAGGGTGTGGGTGATGGTTAGGGTTATCGTGGTGCTGAGGGTGAGGGTTAGTGTTAGGGTGAGAATTAAGTTTAGGGTTAGTATTAGGGTGAGGGTTAGGGTTAGGGTTAGGGTGAAGGTTAGGTTAAGGGTGAGGGTTAGGGTTAGCATTAGGGTTAAGGTTAGTGTGAGGGTTAGGTTTAGGCCTATGGTTAGGGTGAGTTTGAGGGTGAGGGTCAGGGTTAAGGTTAGGTTTAGTATTAGCATTAGGGTGAGGGTTAGAGTTAGGCTTAGGGTGAGGGTGAGGGTGAGGGTTTGGGTGAGGGTTAGGGTTAGGGTTAGGTTTAGGCTTAGGATTAGTGTGAGGATTAGGATTAGGATTAGGGTTAGGGTGAGGGTGAGGTTTAGAGTTATAATTAGGGTAAGGTTTAGGGTGTGGGTTTGGGTGAGAGTGAGGGATAGTTTTAGTGTGAGTGTTAGGTTGAGTGTTAGGGTGAGGGTTAGGTTTAGAGTTAGGGTTAGGGTGAGGGTTAGGTTTATGGTGAGGGTGAGGGTTAGGGATAGGGTTAGGGTTATGGTTAGGTTTTAGGGTGAGGGATTGGGTTAAGGTTAAGTTTAATGTGAGAGTACGGTTGAGGTTTAGGGTGAGGGTTAGGGTTAGGGTGAGTGTTAGGTTTAGGTATACAGTTAGGCTGAATATGAGGGTGAGAGTTAGGTTGAGGGTTAGGGTGAGGGTGAGGGTGAGGGTTAAGATTAGGTTTAGGATTAGGGTTAGGCTGAGGGTGAGGATGACAGTAAGGCTGAGGTTGAGGGTGAGAATTAGGGTGACGTTTAGGGTTAGGGTTAGGGTGAAGGTGAGGGTTAGGGTTAGGTTTACAGTTAGGATGAGGGTTAGGCTGAGGATTAGGTTTAGGGTTAGGGTGAGGGTTAGGGTTAGTGTGAGGGTTAGGGTTAGCATGAGGTTAAGGGTTAGGGTGAGGGTAAGGGTGAGGGTGAGGGGTAGGCTTAGGGTTAGGGTTAGCATGAGGATTCGGGGGAGCATTCGGATTACGGTTATGTTAGTGTTAGTGTTAGGGCTAGGGTGAGGGTTAGGTTGAGGGTTAGGACTAGGGTTAGGGTGAGGTTTAGGGTTCGGTTAGGGTTAGGGTGAGTTGTAGGGTGAGGGTGAGAGTTAGGTTGAGGGTGAGGGTAAGCTTAGGGTGAGGATTATGGTCAGGGTGAAGTTTAGGGATAGGGTGCGGTCTAGGCTGAGGGTGAGAGCTAGGGTTAGGTTTAGGGATAGGGTGAGAATTAGGGTTAGGGTTAGGGTTAGGGTTAGGGTGAGCATTAGGCAGAGGGGTAGGTTTAGGGTTAGGGTGAGGGTTAGGGTTGGTGTGAAGTTTAGTGTTAGGGTGAGGGGAAGGGTTAGGGTGAGGGGAAGGGTGAGGGTGAGGGGTAGGTTTAGGGTTAGGGTTAGCATGAGGATTCGGGTGAGCATTAGTATTACGGTTAGTGTTAGTGTTAGGGTTAGGTTTAAGTTTAGGGTTAGGTTAAGGGTTAGGATTAGGGTTAGGGTGAGGTTTAGGGTTCGGGTTAGGGTTAGGGTGAGTTGTAGGGTGAGGGTGAGGGTTAGGTTTAGGGTGAGAGTAAGGGTTAGTGTGAGGGTTAGGGTGAGGGTGGAGGTTAGGTTTAGCATTAGGTTTAGGGTGAGGGTGAGGGTTAGTGTTAGGGTAAGGGCTAGACTGAGGGTGAAGTTTATGGTTAGGTTTAGGGATAGGGTGAGGATTAGGGTTAGGATTAGGGTTAGGTTGAGCATTAGGCAGAGGTGTAGGGTTAGGGTTAGGGTGAGGGTTAAGTTTAGTGTCATTGTTAGGTTTAGGTTTAGGGTGAGGGTAAGGGTTAGTGTGAGGGATAGGGTGAGGGTGAGGGTTAGGGTTAGCATTAGGAGTAGGGTTAGGGTGAGGATTAGGTTTAGGTTTAGGATTAGGGTGAGGGTGAGGGTTAGGGTTAGGATGATGATGAGGGTAGGGTTTAGGGTTAGGTTTAGGGTGAGGGTTAGGATGAAGGTTATGGTTAGGGTTAGGGTTAGTGTGAGGATTAGGTTTAGGTTTAGGGTTAGTGTTAGGGTGAGGGTGAGGGTTAGAGTTAGGGTGAGCGTTAGGTTTAGGGTTAGCATTAGGGTGAGGGTTAGCGTTAGGTTTAGGGTCAGGGTTAGGGTAAGGTTGAGCGTTAGGGTTAACATTAGGTTGAGGGTTACGGTTAGTGTGAGGTTTAGGTTTAGGGTTAGGGTTAGGGTGAGGGTTAGGTTTAGGGTTAGGGTTAGGGTGAGGGTTAGGTTTAGTGTTAGGATTAGGTTTAGGGTGAGTGTGAGGGTGAGGGTTACGGTTAGGTTGAGGATGAGGTTAGGCTTTAGGTTTAGAATTAGGATGAGGGTTAGGATGAAGGTGATGGTTAGGATTAGGGTTAGTGTGAGCATTAGGGTTATGGTTAAGGTTATGTTTAAGGTTAAGGTGAGGGTGAGGGTTAGGGTTAGGTTTTAGGGTCATTTTTAGGGTTAGGGTTAGGGTAAGGTTTAGAGTGAGCCTGAGGTTTAAGGTTAGGGTTAGCGTTATGGTTAGCGTGAGGGTGAGGGAGAGGGTTAGGTTTAGGATTAGCATTAGGTTTAGGATTAGGCTTAGGGTGAGAGTGATGGTTAGGGTGAGTCTTAGTGTGAGGTTAGTATGAGGGTTAGGGTGAGGGTTAAGGTTAGGGTGATATTTAGGGTGAGGGTGAGGGTTAGGGTGTGGGTGAGTGTTCGGGTTAGTGTTAGGGTTAGGGTGTGCGAGTTGGTTAGGGTTAGGATTAGAATTAGGGTGAGGGTTAGGGTTAGGATTAGGGTGAGGGTGAGGGTTAGGGTGAAGGTGAGGGTTAGGGTTAGGTTTAGGTTTAGACTTAAGATTAGTGTGAGGATTAGGATTAGGGTTAGGGTTAGGGTGAGGGTAGGGTTTAGGGTTATAGTTAAGGTAAGGTATAGGGTGAGGGTTAGGGTTAGAGTGAGGGCTAGTTTTAGTGTTAGTGTTATGGTGAGGGTTAGGTTTAGTGTTAGGGTTAGGTTGAGGGTGAGGGTTAGGTTTATGGTGAGTGTGAGGGTTAGGGATAGGGTTAGGTTTAGGGTGAGAGTTAGCTTGAGGGTTTGGGTTAGGGTTAAGTTGAGGGTGAGGGTTAGGTTGAGTTTTACTGTGAGGGTTAGGGTTAGGGTCAGGGTTAGGTATAGGTGTAGAGTAAGGCTGAGGTTGAGAGCGAGGGTTAGGTTTAGGTTTAAGCTTAGGCTGAGGGTGAGGATGACGGTAAGGCTGAGGGTGAGGGTTAGAATTAGGGTGACGTTTAGGTTTCGTGTTAGGGTGAGTGTGAGTGTGAGGGTTAGGGTTAGGTTTACCATTAAGTTGAGGGTTAGGCTGATGGTTAGGGTTAGGGTGAGGGTTAGGGTTATTGTGAGGGTTAGGGTTAGGGTGAGGGCTAGGGTTAGGGTGAGGGTGAGGGGTAGTATTAGGGTTAGGGTTAGCATGAGGATTCGGGTGAGCATTCGGATTACGGTTAGTGTTAGGGTTAGGTTTAGGGTAAGGGTTAGCATGAGGGTTAGGATTAGGGTTAGGGGGAGGTTTAGGGTGAGGGTTAGGATTAGGGAGAGCTGTAGGGTGAGGGTGAGGGTTAGGGTTAATGTGAGGGTAAGGGTTAGGGTGAGGGTTAGGGTGAGGTTGAAGGTTAGGGTTAGCATTAGGTTTAGGGTGAGGGTGAGAGTTAGTGTTAGGGTTCGTGTTAGGGGGAGGGCTTGGCTGAGGGTGAGGGTTAGGTTTAGGTTTAGGGATAGGGTGAGGATTAGGGTTAGGGTTAGGGTGAGCATTAGGCAGAGGCCTAGGCTTAGGGTTAGGTTGAGGTTTAGGTTTAGTGTGATTGTTATGTTTAGGTTTAGGGTGAGGTTAAGGGTTAGGTTGAGGGATAGGGTGAGGGTGAGGGTTAGGGTTAGCATTAGGGTTAGATTTAGGGTTAGGGTGAGAGTTAGGTTTAGGTTTATGATTAGGTTGAGTGTGAGGCTTAGGTTTAGGGTGATAGTGATCGTAGGGTTTAGGGTTAGGATTAGCGTGGGGGTTAGGATGAAGGTTATGGTTAGGGTTAGGATTAGTGTGAGGATTAGTTTTAGGGTTAGGGTTAGGGTTAGCCTGAGTGTGAGGGTTAGGGTTAGGGTGAGTGTTAGGGTTAAGTTTAGCATAGGGTGAGGCTTAGGTTTAGGTTAGGGTGAGGGTTAGGTTAAGGTGGAGCGTAAGGGTTAGCATCAGGGTTCGGGTTAGATTTAGAGTGAGGGTTAGGATTAGGGATAGAGTTTGGGTGAGGGTGAGGGTGAGGGTTAGGGTTAGGGTTAAGGTTTTGGTGAAGGTTATTGTTCGGTTGAGGGTCACTTTTGGGTTTAGGGTGAGGGTTAGGGTGAGGTTTAGGGTTAGGGTTAGGGTGACGTTTAGGGTTACGGTTAGGGTTATGGTGACTTGTATGGTGAGGGTGAGGGTTAGGTTTAGGGTGAGGGCAAGGGTTAAGGTGATGGTTGTGAGGGTGAAGGTTAGGGTTAGCATTAGGTTTAGGGTGAGGGTGAGGGTTACTGTTAGGGTTAGGGTTAGGGTGAGGGCTAGGCTGAGGTTGAGGGGTACAGTTAGCTTTAGGGCTAGGGTGAGGATTAGGGTTAGGTTTCAGGTTAGGTTTAGGGTGAGCATTAGGCAGAGGGGTAGGGTTAGGGTTAGGGTGAGGTTTAAGTTTAGTTTGATTGTTAGGTTTAGGGTTAGGGTGAAGATAAGGGTTAGGGTGTGGGATAGGTTGAGGTTGAGGGGTAGGTTTAGCATTAGGGTTGGGGTTAGGATTAGGGTGAGGGTTAGGTTTAGGTTTAGGATTAGGGTGAGGGTGAGGGTTAGGGGTAGGCTGATGGTATTGGTAGGGTTTAGGGTTAGGATTAGAGTGAGGGTTAGGTTGAAGTTTATGGTTAAGGTTAGGGTTAGGGTGAGGATTAGGTTTAGGGTTAGGGTTAGGTTTAGCGTGAGTGTCAGGGTTAGGGTTAGGGTGAGGTTTAAGGTTAGGGGTAGCATTATGGTGAGGCTTAGGGTTAGGTTGGGGTGAGGGTTAGGGTAAGGGTGGGCATAAGGGTTAGCATTAGGGTTAGGGTTTGGGTTAGTGTGAGGGTTTGGATTAGGGATAGGGTGAGGATGAGGGTGAGGGTGAGGGTTAGGGTTAAGGTTAGGGTGAGGGTTAAGTTTAGGTTGAGGGTTAGTGTTAGGGTTAGGGTTAGGGTGAGAGTTAGGTGAAGTTTAGGGTTAGGGTTAGGGTGACTTTTAGGTCAAGAGTTAGGGTTAGGGTGACTTTTAGGGTGAGGGTGAGTGTTAGGTTTATGTTTTGGGTAAGGGTTAGGGTGTGGGTTAGGGTGAGGGTGAAGTTTAGGGTTAGCATAAGGTTTAAGGTGAGGGTGAGTGTTAGGATAAGGGTTAAGTTTGGGGCTAGGCTAAGAATGAGGATTAGGGTTATGTTTAGGGATAAGGGGACGATTAGGATTAGGGTTAGGGTTAGGGTGATATTTAGGGTGAGGGTGAGGGTTAGGGTTAGCATTAGTGTTAAGGTGAGGGTGAGGCTTAGCGTGAGGTTTAGGGATAGGGTTAGGGTGAGGGTGAGGTTTAGGGTGATGGTTAGGGTTAGGGTTAGGTTTAGGGTTAGTGTGAGTATTAGGGTAAGTGTTAGGGTGAGTGTAAGGTTTATGGTGAGGTTTAGGAATAAGTTTAGGGTTACTGTGAAGGTTAGGGTGAGGGTTACGGTTTAGGTTTGGGTGAGGGTAAGGGTTTTGTTGAGGGTTAGGATGAGGGTTAAGGTTAGGGTGCGTGTTAGGGATAGGGCTAGGGTTAGGGTGAGGGTGAGGGTGAGGGTTAGGGTTAGGGATAGGGTGATGTTGAGGGTGAGGATGATGTTAAGGGTTAGGATTAGGGTTAGGGTTACAGTTAGGCTGAGGGTGAGGGTGAGGGTGAGGGTTAGGGTGATGTTTAGGCTTAGGGTGAGGTTTAAGGTTAGGTTTAGGTTGAGGATTAGGCTGAGGGGTGGGTTTAGTTTTAGGGTTAAGTGAGGGTTCGGTTTAGGGTTATTGTTAGGGTTAGGGTTAGGGTTAGGTTTAGGGTGAGGGTGAGGGTTAAGGTGAGGGTGAAGGTTAGGGTTAGTGTGAGGGTTATGTTTAGGGTGAAGGCAAGGTTTAGGGTGAGGGTAAGGGTGAGGTTGAGGGGTAGGGTTAGAGTTAGGGTTAGCATGAGGATTCGGGTGACCATTAGGATTATGGTTAGTGTTAGTGTTACCGTTAGGGTTAGGGTGAGCGTTATGATTAGGGTTAGGATGAGGTTTAAGGTGAGGGTTAGGGTATGGGTGAGTTGTAGGGTGAGGGTGAGGGTTAGGTTTAGGGTGAGGGTAAGGGTTAGGGTGAGGGTGAAGGTTAGGGTTAGCATTATATTTAGGGTGAGGGTGAGGGTTAGTGTTAGGGTTAGGGTTAGGGTGACGGCTAGGCTGCCGTTTAAAGTTAGGGTTAGGTTTAGGGATAGGGTGAGGATTAGGGTTAGGGTTAGGGTTAAGGTTAGGTTGAGCATTAGGCAGAGGATTAGGGTTAAGGTTAGGGTGAGGGTTAGGTTTAGCGTGATTGTTAGGTTTAGGTTTAGGGTGAGGGTAAGGGCTAGGTGAGGGATAGGGTGAGGGTGAGGGTAAGGTTAGCATTAGGGTTAGGGTGAGGGTTATGTTTAGGTTTAGGATTGGGGTGAGAGTGAGCGTTAGCATTAGGGTGATGATGAGGTTAAGGTTTAGGGTCAGGATTAGGGTGAGGGTTAGGATGAAATTTGTGGTTAGATTTAGGAGTAGAATGAGGATTAGGTTTAGGTTTAGGTTTAGGGTTAGGGTTAGGTTGAGGGTGAGGGTTAAGGTTAGGGTGAGCGTTAGGTTTAGGATTAGCATTAGGGTGAGGTTTAGGGTTAGGATTAGGGTGAGGGTTCGGGTAAGGGTGAGCATTAGGGTTAACATTAGGTTTAGGTTTAGGGGTAGTGTGAGATTTAGGTTTAGGGTTAGAGTTAGGGTGAGGGTTAGGTTTATGGTTAGGGTTAGGATGAGGGTGAGGTTTAGTGTTAGGATTAGGTTTAGGATTAGGGTGAGTGTGAGGGTGAGGGTTAGGTTTAGGGTGATCTTTATGGTTAGGGTGAGGTTTGGTTTAGGTTTAGGTTTAGGATGAGTATTAGACTGAGGGGTGGGGTTAGGATTAGAGTGAGGGTGAGGGTTAGGTTTAGGGTGAGGGCAACGTTTAGTGTGAGGGTTAGGGTGAGGGTGAAGTTTAGGATTAGCATTAAGTTTTGGGTGAGGGTGAGGGTTAAGTTTATTGTTACTGTTAGTGTCATTGTTAGGTTTAGGCTTATGGTGGGGTTTAGGGTGAAGGTTGGGGTTAGGGTTAGGGTTATGTTTAGGATGAGGGTTAGGGGTAGAGTGAGGGTTAAGGTGAGGGTGAGGGTTAGGATGAGGGTGAGGGTTAGGGTTAGGATGAGGGCTAGGGTGAGAGTGAGGGTTAGGGTTAGGGTTAGGGTTAGGTTGAGGGTTAGGGTTAGGGTGAGGTTTTGGTTGAGGGGTAGGTCTAGGGTTAGGGTTAGGGTGAGGGTAAAGTTTAGGGTGAGGTTTAGGGTGAGGGTGAGTTTTAGGGAGAGGGTTAGGTCTAGGGTGAGGTTTAGAATGAGGGTTGATGCTAGGATTAAGTTGAGGGTTTGTGTTAGGGTGAGTGTTAGGGTGAGGTTTAGGGTTAGGATGAGGGTTAGGGATAGGGTGGGAAGGTGAGGTTTATGGTTAGGTTCGTGGTGAGGGTGAGGTTCATGTTTAGAATTAGGGTTAGGGTTAGGGTTAGGCTGTGGGTGAGGGAGAGGGTGAGGTTTAGGGTTAGGGTGAGAGTGAAGGTTAGGGTTAGGATTAGGGTGAGGGTTAGGGTTAGGGTTAGTGTGAGGATTAGGGTTAGATTTAGGGTGAGGGTAAGGGTTATGGTGAGGTTTAGGTTGAGGGTGAGTGTTAGGGAGAGGGTTAAGGTTGGGGTGAGAGTTAGGTATTGGTTTAGAGTTAGACTGAGGGTGAGGGTGAGGGTTAGGATTAGGTTTAGGCTTAGGGTTAGGCTGAGGGTGAGGATGACAGTAAGGCTGAGGGTGAGAGTGAGAATTAGGGTGATGTATATGGTTAGTGTTAGGGTGAGGGAGAGGGTGAGGTTTAGTTTTACCGTTAGAATGAGGGTTAGGCTGAGGGTTAGGGTTAGGGTTAGGGTGAGGGTTAGGGTTATTCTGAGGGTTAGGGTTAGGGTGAGGGTAAGGGTTAGGGTGAGGGTAAGGGTGAGGGTGAGGGGTAGGGTTAGGTTTAGGGATAGCATGAGGATTCAGGTGAGCATTAGGATTACGGTTACTGTTAGTGTTAGGGTTAGGGTTAGGGTGAGCGTTAGGATCAGGGTTAGGGTGAGGTTTAAGGTGAGGGTTAGGGTTTGGGTGAGTTGCAGGTTGAGGGTGAGGGTTAGGTTTGTGGTGAGGGTAAGGGTTAGGGTGAGGGTTAGAGTGAGGGTGAAGGTTAGGGTTAGCATTAGGTTTAGGGTGAGGGTGAGGGTTAGTGTTAAGGTTAGGTTTAGGGTAGAGCTAAGCTGAGGGTGAGGGTTAGGGTTAGGTTTAGGGATAAGATGAGGATTAGTTTGAGGGTTAGGGTTAGGGTTAGGGTTAGGGTGAACATTAGGCAGAGGGGTAGGGTAGGGTTAGGGTGATGGTTAGGTTAAGTGTGATTGTTAGGTTTAGGATTAGGGTGAGGGTAAGGGTTAGGGTGAGGGATAGTGTGAGGGTGAGGGTTAGGGTTAGTATTAGGGTTAGGGTTAGGGTTAGGGTGAGGGTTAGGTTTAGGTTTAGGATTAGGTTGAGTGTTAGGGTTAGGGTGATGGTGAGGTTAGGGTTTAGATTTAGGATTAGGGTGAGGTTTAGGATGAAGGTTATGGTTATTGTTAGGATTACGATGAGAATTAGGTTTAGGGTGAGGGTAAATTTTAGGTTGAGGGTTAGGATAACGTTGAAGGTTAGGGTTAGCATTAAGTTTATGGTGAGGGTGAGGTTTAGCGTTATTGTTATTGTTAGGGTTAGGGTTAGGTTTAGGTTTATGGTGGAATTTAGGGTGAGGGTTGGGTTTAGGATTAGGGTTATGGTTAGGATGAGGGTTAGGATTAGAGTGAGGGTTAAGGTGAGGGTGAGGGTTAGGGTGAGCGTGAGGGTAAGGTTTAGGTTGAGGGTTAGTGTTAGGATTAGGGTTAGGATGAGGGCTAAGGTGAGAGTGAGTGTTAGGGTTAGGGTTAGGGTTAGTTTGAGGGTTAGTGTTAGGTTGAGGTTTCCGGTGAGGGGTAGGGTTAGGGTTAGGGTTAGTGTGAGGGTAAAGGTTAGGGTTAGGTTTAGGGTGAGGGTGAGGTTTAGGGAGAGGGTTAAGTTTAGGGTGAGGGTTAGAATGAGTGTTAGGGTTAGGATTATGTTGAGGGTATGTGTTAGGGTGAGTGTTAGGGTCAGGGTTAAGGTTAGGATGAGGGTTAGGTATAGGGTGGGAAGGTGAGATTTAGGGTTAGTTTCAGGGTGAGGCTGAGGTTCATGTTTAGGATTAGGGTTAGGGTTAGGGTTAAGTTGTGGGTGAGGGTGAGGGTGAGGGTTAGCGTTAGGGTGAGATTGAGGGTTACGTTTAGGTTTAGGGTGAGGGTTAGGGTTAGGGTTAGTATGAGGATTAGGGTTAGAGTTAGGGTGAGAGTAAGGGTTATGGTGAGGTTTATGTTGAGGATGAGGGTTAGGGAGAGGTTTAGGGTTAGGGTGAGGGTTAGGTATTGGTTTAGAGTTAGACTGAGGGTGAGGGTGAGGGTTAGGGTTAGGGTTCGTGTGCGGGTGAGGGTGAGGGTTAGGATTAGGTTTAGGTTTAGGGTTAGGCTAAGGGTGAGGATGACAGTGAGGGTGAGGGTGATGTTTAGAATTAGGGTGATGTTTAGGGATAGGATTAGGGTGAATGTGAGGGTTAGGGTTAGGTTTAGGGTTAGGATGAGGGTTAGGCTGAGGATTAAGGTTAGGGTTAGGGTTAGATTTAGGGTTAGTGTGAGGGTTAGTGTTAGGGTGAGGGTAAGGGTTAGGGTGAGGGTAAGGGTGAGGGTGAGGGGTAGGGTTAGGGTTAGGGTTGGCCTGAGGATTTGGGTGAGCATTAGGAATACGGTTAATGTTAGTGTTAGGATTAGGTTTAGGGTGAGGATTAGGATTAGGGTTAGCGTGAGGCTTAGGGTGAGGGTGAGGGTTAGGGTGAATTGTAGGGTGAGGGTGAGGGTTAGGTTTAGGGTGAGGGTAAGTGTTAGGGTGAGGGTTAGGGTGAGGGTGAAGATTAGGTTTAGCATTAGGTTTAGGTTGAGGGTGAGGTTTAGAGTTAGGTTTAGGGTTAGGGTGAGGACTAGGCTGACAGTGAGGGTTAGGGTTAGGTTTTGGGATAGGGTAAGGATTAGAGTTAGGGTTAGGATTAGGGTAGGCATTAGGCAGAGGGGCAGGGTTAGGGTTAGGGTGAGGATAAGGTTTAGTGTGATTGTTAGGGTTAGGTTTAGGGTGAGGTTTAGGGTTAGGTTTAGGATTATGGTGAGGGTGAGAATTAGGATTAGGTTTAGGGTTAGAGTTATGGTTAAGGTTAGGGTGAGGGTGAGGGTTAGGGTTACGTTTAGCATTAGGGTGAGGGTTAGGGTAATGGTTAGTGTGACGGTTAGGGTCAGTGTGAGGGTTAGTGTTTGTGTGAGGGGTAGGGTGACGGTGAGGTTTAGTGTGAGGGTGAGGTTTACAGTTAGGGTTAGCTTTAGAGTGAGGGTTACAGTTAGTGTTAGGGTGATGGTTAGGTTTATTGTGAGGGGTAGGGTGATGTTGACGTTAAGGGTTAGGGTGAAGATTAGGGTGAGGCTGAGGGTTAGAGTTATTGTTACTGTTAGGGTGAGGGTTAGGGTTAGGTTTAGGGTTATGGTGGGGGTTAGGGTGAGGGTTGGGGTTAGGGTTAGCATTAGGGTTAGCCTGAGGGTGAGGGAGAGGGTTAGGTTTAGCATTAGGATTATGTTTAGGGATAGGCTTAGGGTGATGGTGATGGTGAGGGTGAGGCATAGGGTCAGGTTTAGTTTTAGGGTGAGGGTGAGTGTTAGTGTTAGGGTGATATGTAGGGAAAGGGTGAGGGTTAGGGTGAGGTTGAGGGTTAGGGTGAGGGTGAGGTTTAGGGTGATGTTGAGGGCTAGCGTGAGGGTGAGGTTTAAGGTGAGGGTTAGGTTATGGGTTATGTTGAGGGTGAGAGTTAGGGTGAGGGTTAGGGTTAGGTTTTAGGTTAGGTTTAGTGTGAGGATTAGGGTTAGGGTTAGGGTTAGGGTGAGGTTAACGTTCAGGGTGAGGTTTAGGGTGTGGTTTAGGGTGAGATTGAGGTTTAGGGAGAGAGTTAGGGTTAAAGTGAGGGTTAGGATGAGTGTTAGGTTTAGGGTTACGTTGAAGGTATGTGTTAGGGTGAGGGTTAGGGTGAGGGTTAAGGTTAAGGTGAGGGTGAAAGTTAGGATTATTCTGAGGGTGAGGGTGAGGGTGAGGGTTAGGGTTAGGGTGATCTTTAGGGTTAGGGTGAGGTTTAGGTTAAGGTTAGAATGAGGATTCGGCTGAGGGGTGGGATTAGAATTAGGGTTACTGTGAGGGTTAGAGTTAGGGTTAGGGTTAGGGTGAGGGTGAGGACGAGGGATAGGATTAGGGTTAGGAATAGGGTTATTGTTAGCGTTAGGGTTAGGGTAAGAGAGAGGGTGAAGACAAGGTTTAGGTTTAGGATTAGGGTTAGGGTTAGGGTGAGGTTGAGAGTTAGTTTTATGGTTAGGTTGAGGTTTAGGGTTAGTGTAAGTGTTGGGTGAGTGTGAGGGTAAGGGTTAGTTTGAGGGTTATGGTGAGGGTGAGACTTATGGTTAGGGTTAGGGTTAGGGTGAGGGTTAGTGTGAGGGTAAGGGTTAGGGTTAGGTTTAGGGTTAATGTGAGCATTAGGGTTAGGGTTAGTGTTAGGTTGAGGGTTAGGTTTAGTGTGAGGTGTAGGGTGATGGTGAGGTTAAAGGTTAGGGTGAGGATTAGGGTGATGCTGAGGGTTAGGATTATTGTTACTGTTAGGGTGAGGGGAAGGGTTATGTTTAGATTTATGGTGGTGGTTAGGGTGAGGGTTGTGGTTAGGGTTAGCATTATTGTTAGCCTGAGAGTGAGGGAGCGGGTAAAGTTTAGCAGTAGTGTTAGGTTTAGGTTTAGGCTTAGGGTGAGGGTGATGGTGAGGGTGAGGCATAGTGTCAGGCGTAAGGTTAGGGTGAGTGTTAGTGTTAGGGAGATATTTAGGAAAAGGTTGAGGGTTAGGGTGAGGTTGAGGGTTAGGGTGATGGTGAGGTTTAGTGTTAGGGTTAGCATTAGGGTGAGGGTTAGGGTGAGGGTTATGTTGAGGGTGAGGGTTAGGGTGAGGGTTAGGGTTAGTGTTAGGGTGAGTGTAAGGTTTAGCATGAGGTTTAGGGTGAGAATGAGTTTTAGGGAGAGCGTTAGTGTTAAGGTGAGGTTTAGGATGAGAGTTATGGTTAGCGTTAGGTTGAGGGTATGTGTTAGGGTGAGGGTTATGTTTAGGGTGAGGGTGTGGGATAGGGTTAGGGTTAGGCTGAGGGTGAGGGTGAGGGTAGGGTTAGGGTTAGGGTGATCTTTAGGGTTAGGGTGATGTTTAGGTTTAGGTTTAGAATGAGGATTAGGCTGAGGGGTGGGGTTAGGATTAGGGTTAGGGTGAGGGTTAGGGTTAGGGTTAGGGATATTGTTATGGTTAGGTTTAGAGTTAGGTTTAGAGTTAAGTTGTGTGTGAGGATGAGTGTTAGGATTAGGGTTAGGAATACGGTTATTGTTTGTGTAAGAGAGAGGGTGAAGATGAGTTTTAGGGTTAGGATTAGGGTTGGGGTTATGGTGGGGTTGAGGGTTAGGTTTAGGTTTAAGTTGAGGTTTAGGGTTAGTGTGAAGGTTGGGTGAGCGTGAGGGTAAGGGTTAGGGTGAGGGTGAGACTTAGGTTTAGGTTTAGGGTGAGGATTAGGGTTAGGGTTAGGGTTAGGGTGAGTGTTAGGGTTAGTGTGAGGGATAGGTTTAGGGTTAGCCTTAGGGTTAGGGTTAGGGTTCGGGTTACGTTGAGGCTGAGGGTTAGGGTGAGGGTTAGGTTTAGGGTTAGGGTTAGTGTGAGGATTAGGTTTAGGGTTAGGGTTAGGGATAGGGTTAGGGTGAGGGTAAGGTTTAGGGTGAGGTTGAGGGTGAGAGTGAGGTTTAGGGAGAGGGTTAGGGTTAAGGTGAGGGTTAGGGTGTGGGTTAGGGTTAGGTTTAGGGTGAGGGTATGTGTTAGGGTGAGGTTAAGGGTGAGGGTTAATGTTAGGGTGAGGGTTAAGATTAGGTTTAGGGTTAGGCTGAGGGTGAGGGTGAGGGTGAGGGTTAGGGTTAGGATGATTTTTAGGGTTAGGGAGAGTTTTAGGTTTAGGTTTAGGTTTAGGATGAGGATTAGGCTGAGGGATGGGTTTAGCATTAGGGTTAGGGTTAGGGTTATGGTTATGGTTATGGTTCGGGTGACGTAAGGGTTAGGGAGAGGGTAAGGGTGAGGTTGAGCGGTAGGGTTAGGTTTAGGTTTGGCCTGAGGATTCTGGTGAGCTTTAGGATTATGTTTAGTGATAGTGTTAGGATTAGGTTTACGGTGAGGGTTAGGACGAGGGTTAGGATTAGGGTTAGGTTGAAGTTTAGGGTGAGCGTTAGATTTAGGATGAGTTGTATGGTGAGGATGAGGGTTAGGTTTAGGGTGAGGGTAAAGGTTTGAAGGAGGGTTAGAGTGAGGGTCAGGGTTAGGGTTAGCATTAGGTTTAGGGTGAGGGTGAGGGTTAGGGATTAGGGTGAGGATTAATGTGAGTTTTAGGGTGAAGGTTATGATAACGGTTAGGGTTAGTGTGAGGATTAGGTTTAGGGTTAGGGTTAGGGTGAGTGTTAGGCTGAGCAGTAGGGTTAGAGTTAGGGTGAGAGTTAGGTTTAGTGTGATTGTTAGGGTTAGGGTTAGGGTGAGGGTATGGGTTAGGGTGAGGGATAGGGTGAGGTTGAGTTTTAGGTTTAGGTTTAGGTTTAGGATTAGGGTGAGGGTGAGGGTGTGGGTTAAGGTTAGGTTGAGGGTGACGGTAGGGTTTAGGGTTAGAATTAGGGTGAGGGTTAGGATGAAGGATATGGTTAGGATTAGGTTTAGTGTGAGGATTAGGGTTATGGTTAAATTTAGGGTTAGGGTTAAGGTGCGTTTGACCATTAGGGTTTGGGTTAGGGTTAGGGTTATTGTTAGGGTTAGGGTTAGGTTTAGGGTTAGGGTGAGGGAGAGGTTTAGGGTTAGGGTTAGCATTAGGGTTAGTTTGAGGATGAGGGAGAGGGTTAGGTTTAGTATTAGCGTTAGGTTTAAGGTTAGGCTTAGGGTGAGTGTGATGGTGTGGGTGAGGCATACTGTGAAGTAAGGGTTAGGGTTAGGGTGAGGGTGAGGATTGGGGTGAGGGTGAGGGTTATGGTGTGGGTGAGGGTTAGGGTGATGTTGAGGTTTAGTGTGAAGGTAAGGGTTTGGGTTAGGATTAGAATTAGGGTAAGGGTTAAGGTTAGGGTAAGGGTGAGTGGTAGTTTGAGAGTTAGGGTTAGGGTTAAGTTTAGGTTTAGGATTAGTGTGAGGATTAGGGTTAGGGTTAGGGTTAGGGTGAGGGTAAGGTTTAGGGTTATAGTTCGGATAAGTTTTAGGGTGAGGGTTAGGGTGAGAATGAGGGCTAGTTTTAGTATGACTGTTAAGGTGAGGGTTAGGTTTAGTGTTAGGCTTAGAGTGAGGTTGAGGGTTAAGTTTATGGTGAGGGTGAGGGTTTGGGATAGGGTTAGGGTTAGGGTGAGTGTTAGGGTGAGGGTTTGGGTTAGGGTTAAGTTGAGGGTGAGGGTTCTGTTGAGGGTTAGGGTGAGGGTTAGGGTTAGGGTGAGGGTTAGGTATTGGTTTAGAGTTATGCTGAGTGTGAGGGTGAGGGTTAGGGTTAGGGTTAGTGTGAGGGTGAGGGTGAGGGTTAGAATTAGGGTGGATTTTAGGGTTAGGGTTAGGGTGAGGGTGAGTGTTAGGTTTAGGTTTACAGTTAGGATAAGAGTTAGGGTTAGGGTGAGGGTAAGGGTTAGGGTGAGGGTAAGGGTTAGGGTGAGGGTAAGGGTGAGGGTGAGGAATAGGGTTAGGGTTAGGGTTAGCATGAGGATTCGGGTAAGCATTAGGATTACAGTTAGTGTTAGTGTTAGGATTAGAATTAGGGTGAGGGTTAGGGTGAGGGTTATGATTAGGGTTAGGGTGAGGGTTTGGGATAGGGTGAGTTGTAGGGTGAGGTCGAGGGTTAAATTGAGGATGAGGGTAAGCTTAGGTTGAGGATTAGGGTGAGGGTGAAAGTTAGGGATAGGGTGAGGCCTAGGCTGAGGGTGAGGGTTAGGGTTAGGTTTAGGGATCAGGTGTGGATTAGGGTTAGGGTTAGGGTTAGGGTTAGGGTGAGCATTAGGCAAAGGGGTAGGTTTAGGTTTAGGGTGAGGGTTAGGCTTAGTGTGATTGTTAGGTTTAGGGTTAGGGTGAGAATAAGGGTTAGGATGAGGGATAGGGTGAGGGTGAGGGTTAGGGTTGGCATTAGGGTTAGGGTTAGGGTTAGGGTGAGGGTTAGGTTTAGGTTTAGGATTAGGGTGAGGGTGAGAGTTAGGGTTAGGGTGATGGTGATGGTAGGGTTTAGGGTTAGGATTATGGTGTGGGTTAGGATGAAGGTTATGGTTAGGGTTAGGGGTAGTGTGAGGATTATGTTTACAGTTAGGGTTAGGGTTAGAGTTAGGGTGAGGGTGAGGGTTTGGGTTAGGTGAGCGTTAGGTTTAGGGTTAGCATTAGGATGAGGGTTAGGGTTAGGGTTAGGGTGAAGGTTAGGGAAAGGATGACCATTTGGGTTAACATTAAGGTTAGGGTTAGGATTAGTTTCAGTTTTAGGATGAGGGATACTTTTAGGTTTAGGGTTAGTGTGAGGATTAGGTTTAGGGTTATGTGTTAGGATTAGGGTTAGTTTTGGAGCAAGGGTTAGGGTTAGGGTGAAGGTTAGGCTTAGGGTTAGCATTAGCGTGAGGGTTAGGGTTAGTGTTAGGTTGAGGGTTAGGGTGAGTGTGAGGGTTCGGATTTGGGTTAGGGTTAGGGTGACGGTGAGGGTTAGGGTCAGGGTGAGGGTTAGGGTTAGGGGTAGCATTAGAGTGAGGGTTAGGGTTAGGGTTATTTTGAGGGCGAGGGTTATTGTGAGGGTTAAGGTTAGGGCTAGCATTAGGGTTAGCATGAAGGTGAGGGAGAGGGTTAGGTTTAGCATTAGGGTTAGGTTTAATGTTAGGCTTAGTGTGAGGGTGATTGTGAGGGTGATGGTGAGGGTGAGGCAAAGGTCAGGGATAGGGCTAGGGTTAGGGTGAGTGTTAGTGTTAGCGTGATATTTAGGGAAAGGGTGATGGTTAGGGTAAGGTTGAGGGTTAGGGTGAGGGTGAGGTTTAGATAAGGGTTAGCATTAGGGTGAAGGTTAGGGTTAGAGTTAGAGTAAGGGTGTGGGTTAGTTTTAGAGTTAGGTTTATGGTTAGGTTTAGGCTTAGGATTAGTGTGAGGATTAGGTTTTGGTTTAGGGTTAAGGTGAGGATAAGGTTTAGGGTGAGGTTTAGGGTGAGAGTGAGGTTAAGGGAGAGGGTTAGGGTTAAGGTCATGGTTAGGGTGAGGGTTAGGGTTAGTGTTAGGGTGAGGGTATGTGTTAGGGTGAGTGTTAGGGTGAGGGTTAAGGTTAGGGTGAGGGTGAGGGTTAGGGTTAGGCTGAGGGTGAGGGTGAGGGTGAGGGTAAGGTTTAGGTGATCTTTAGGGTTGGGGTGAGGTTTAGGTTTAGGTTTAGATGAGGGTTTAGGCTGAGGTGTGGGGTTAGGATTAGGGTTATGGTGAGGGTTAGGGTTAGGGTTAGGGTTAGGGTTAGTGTAAGGGTTAGGGTTAGGATGAGGTTAAGGATTAGGGTTAGGGTTAGGATTAGTGTGAGGGTTAGGGTTAGGGTTAGGGTTATTGTTAGGGTTAGGGTTAGGTTTACGGTTAGCTTGAAGTTGAGGATGAGGGTTAGGATTAGGGGTAGGAATAGGGTTATTGTTAGGGTTAGGCTTAGGCTAAGAGAGAGGGTGAAGATGAGGTTTATGGTTAGTTTGAGAAGTAGGGTGAAGGTGAGGGTGAGGGTTAGGTTGAGGCTGAGGGTTATGTTTATTGTTAGTGTTAGGGTGAGGGTTAGGGTTAGGTTTAGGGTTATGGTGGGGGTTAGGGTGAGGGTTGGGGTTAGGGTTTGGGTTATGGTTAGGATGAGGTTTAGGGTTAGGGTGAGGGTTAAGGTGAGGGTGAGGGTTAGGTTGAGAGTGAGGGTTAGGTTTAGGGTGAGGGTTAGGGTTAGGATTAGGGTTAGGATGAGGGCTAGGGTGAGAGTGAGTGTTAGTGTTAGGTTTAGGGTTAAGTTGAGGGTTAGGATTAGGGTTAGGGTTAGGGTGACGGTGAGGGTGAGGGTGAGGTTTAGTGTAAGGTTGAGTGTGAGGGTGAGGTTCAGGGTTAGGATTAGGGTTAGGGTTAATGTTTTGCTGAGGGTGAGGGTCAGGTTGAGGGTTAGGGTTAGATTTAGAGTGAGGGTAAGGGTTATGGTGAGGTTTAGGGTGAGGGTGAGTGTTAGGGAGAGGGTCAGGGTTATGGTGAGTGTTAGGTATTGGTTTACAGTTAGGTTGAGGGTGAGGCTGAAGATTAATTTAGGTTTAGTGTGATGGTGAGGGTGAGGGTTAGGATTAGGTTTAGAGTTAGGGTTAGGCTGAGGGTGAGGATGACCCTGAGGGTGAGGTTTAGAATTAGGGTGATGTTTAGGGTTAGGGTTAGGGTGAGGGTGAGTGTTATGGTTAGGTTTATGTTTAGGCTGAGGGTTAGGGTTATGGTTAGGGTTAGTGTGAGGGTTAGAGTGAGGGTTAGAGTTAGGATTAGGGTGAGGGTATGTGTTAGGGTGAGGGTTGGGGTGAGTGTTAGTGTTAGCATGAGGGTCAGGGATAGGTTTAGGGTTAGGGTTTGGGTGACGGTGAGGTTGCGGGTGAGGTTTAGGTTTAGGTACAGGGTGAGGGTGAGGTTCAGGGTTAGGGTTAGTGTTAGACTGAGGGTGAGGGTGACTGTGAGGATTAAGGTTAGGGTGAGAGTGAGTGTTAGGTTTAGGTTTAGGATGAGGGTTAGGGTTAGGGTTAGGTTAAGGTAAGGTTTAGGGTGAGGTTTAGGGTGAGAGTGACGTTTAGGGAGAGGGTTAGGGTTAAGGTGATGGTTAAGATGATGGTTAGGGTTAGGTTTAGGGTGAGGGTATGTGTTAGGTTGAGGTTTACGGTGAGGGTTAAGGTTAGGGTGAGGGTTAGGTTTAGTTTTAGGCTGAGGGTGAGCGTGAGGGTGAGGTTTAGGGTTAGGGTGATCTTAAGGATTAGGGTGAGGTTTAGGTTTAGGTTTAAGATTAGGAATAGGCTGAGGGGTGGTGTTAGGAGTAGTGTTAGGGTGAGGGTTTGGGTTAGGGTTCGGGTTGGGTTTAGTGTGAGGGTTCGAGTGAGGGTTAGGGTTAGGTTTAGGGTTAGGTTGAGGGTGAGGATGAGGGTTAGGATTAGGGTTAGGAACAGCGTTATTTTTAAGTTGAGGGTTAGTGTTAGGGTGAGGGTGAGGTTTAGGTTTAGGGTTAGGGTTAGGGCTATTGTTACATTTAGGGTTAGGGTGAGGGTGAGGGTTAGGTTATGTGTGAGGGTTAGGTTTAGGTTTAGGATTCGTGAGAGTAAAGGATTAGGGTGAGGGTTAGGGTAAGTTTGAGCTTTAGGTTTAGCATTAGGTTAAGGGTTAGTGTTAGGGTTAGGGTTAGGGTGAGGGTGAGGTTGGGGGTTAGTTTTAAGTTTAGGTTGAGGGTTAGGGTTGGTGTGAGTGTCAGGGATAGGGTTAGGGTGAGGGTGAGGATGAGGTTTAGGATTAGGGTTAGGAATAGGGTTATTGTTAGTGTTAGGATTAGGGTAAGAGAGAGGGTGAAGATGAGTTTTAGGGTTAGTTTGAGAGGTAGGGTGAAGGTGAGGGTGAGGGTTAGGCTGAGGCTGAGGGTTATGTTTATTGTTAGTGTTAGGGTGAGGGTTAGGGTTAGGTTTAGGGTTATGGTGGGGGTTAGGGTGAGGGTTGGGGTTAGCGTTTGGGTTATGGTTAGGATGAGGTTTAGGGTTAGGGTGAGGGGTTAAGGTGAGGGTGAGGGTTAGGTTGAGGGTGAGGGTTAGGTTGAGGGTGAGGGTTAGGGTTAGGATTAGGGTTAGGATGAGGGCTAGGGTGAGAGTGAATGTTAGTGTTAGGTTTAGGTTTAAGTTGAGGGTTAGGATTAGGGTTAGGGTTAGGGTGACGGTGAGGGTGAGGGTGAGGTTTAGTGTAAGGTTGAGTGTGAGGGTGAGGTTCAGGGTTAGGATTAGGGTTAGGGTTAATGTTTTGCTGAGGGTGAGGGTCAGGTTGAAGGTTAGGGTTAGATTTAGGGTGTGGGTAAGGGTTAAGGTGAGGGTTAGGGTGAGGATGAGTGTTAGGGAGAGGGTTAGGGTTAGGGTGAGGGTTAGGTATAGGTTTACAGTTAGGTTGAGGGTGAGGCTGAAGATTAGGTTAGGGTTAGTGTGATGGTGAGGGTGAGGGTTAGGATTAGGTTTAGAGTTAGGGTTAGGCTGAGGGTGAGGATGACCCTGAGGGTGAGGGTGAGGTTTAGAATTAGGGTGATGTTTAGGGTGAGGGTTAGGGTGAGGGTGAGTGTTATGGTTAGGTTTATGTTTAGGCTGTGGGTTAGGGTTATGGTTAGGGTGAGGGTTAGGGTTAGGGTGAGGGTTAGGGTTAGGGTGAGGGTCAGGGTTAAGGTGATGGTAAGGGTGAAGGTGAGGGTTAGTGTTAGTTTTAGGGTTGGCCTGAAGATTCGTGTGAGCATTATGATTAGGGTTAGTGTTAGTGTTAGGATTAGGATTAGGGTGAGCCTTAGGCTGACAGGTAGGATGAGGATTAGGGTGAGGGTTAGGTTTAGTGTGATTGTTAGGGTTAGGGATAGGGTGAGGGTACGGGTTAGGGTCAGGGATAGGGTGAGGGTTAGTTTTAGGGTTAGGATTAGGTTTAGGATTAGGGTTAGGTGAGGGTGTGGGTTAGGTTTAGGGTGAGGTTGTGGGTAGGGTTTAGGGTTACAATTAGGCTGATGGTTAGGATAAAGGTTATGGTTAGTATTAGGGTTAGTGTGAGGATTAGGGTTATGGTTAAGGTTAGGATTAGGGTGAAGGTGAGGGTGAGGTTTAGGGTTAGGTTGAGGGTGAGGTTTAGGGTTAGCATTAGGGTGAGGGTGAGGGTTAGGGTTAGGGTAATATTTAGGGTGAGGGTGAGCCTTAGGGTGTGGGTGAGGGTTAGGTTTAGTGTTTGAATTAGGGTGTGGGTTAGAGTTCGGGTTAGGGTGAGGGTGAGGGTAAGGGTGAGGGTTAGTGTTAGGGTTAGGTTTAGGCTTAGGATTAATGTGAGGATTAGGGTTAGGGTTAGGGTTAGGGTGAGGGTAAGGTTTAGGGTTATAGTTAGGATAAGATTTAGGGTGAGGGTTAGGGTGAGAGTATGGGCTATTTTTAGTGTGAGTGTTAGGATGAGTGTTAGGGTGAGGGTTAGGTTTAGTGTTAGGGTTAGGGTGAGGGTGAGGGTTAGGTTTATAGTGAGGGTGAGGGTTAGGGATAGGATTAGGTTTAGGGTGAGGGTTTGGGTTAGGGTTAAGTTGAGGGTGACGTTTCGGTTGAGGGTTAGAGATAGGGTTAGGGTGAGGGTGAGGGTTAGGTATAGGTTTAGAGTTAGGCTGAGGGGGAGGGGGAGGGTTAGGGTTAGGGTAAGGGTGAGGGTGAGGGTTAGGATTAGGTTTAGGTTTAGGGTTAGGCTTAGGGTTAGGGTTAGGGTAAGTGTTAGGGTGAGTGTGAGGGTTAGGGTTAGGGTGAGGGTAAGGATTAGGGTCAGGGTTAAGGTGATGGTGAGAGTTAGGGTGAGGGTTAGGGTTAGGTTGACGGTTACGGTTAGGTTGAGGGTTCCGGTGAGGGGTAGGTTTATGGTTAGGGTTAGGGTAAGGGTAAAGGTTAGGGTGAGGTTTAGCGTGAGGGTGAGGTTTAGGGAGAGGTTTAGGGTTATGGTGAGGGTTAGATTGAGGGTTAGGTTTAGGATTAGGGTGAGGGTATGTGTTAGGGTGAGGGTTAGGGTGAGTGTTAGTGTTAGGATGATGGTTAGGGATAGGGTTAGGGTTAGGGTTTGGGTGACGGTGAGGTTGAGGGTGAGGTTTAGTGTTAGGTTCAGGGTAAGGGTGAGGTTCACGGTTAGGATTAGAGTTAGGGTTAGTGTTAGACTGAGGGTGAGGGTGAGGGTGAGGGTTAGGGTTAGGGTGAGAGTGAGTGTTACGGTTAGGTTTAAGAAGAGGGTTAGTGTTAGGGTTAGGGTAAGGTAAGGTTTAGGGTGAGGTTTAGGGTGAGAGTGAGGTTTAGGGAGAGGGTTAAGATTAAGGTGAGGGTTAGGGTGATGGTTAGGGTTAGGGTTAGGGTGAGGGTATGTGTTAGGTTGAGGTTTAAGGTGAGGGTTAAGGTTAGGTGAGGGTTAGGTTTAGTTTTAGGCTGAGGGTGAGGGTGAGGTTTAGTGTTAGGGTGATCTTTAGGGTTAGGGTGAGGTTTAGGTTTAGGTTTAGGATTAGGATTAGGCTGAGGGGTGGTGTTAGGATTAGTGTTAGGGTGAGGGTTTGGGTTAGGGTTAGTGTGGGGGTTAGTGTGAGGGTTAGGGTGAGGGTGAGGTTAAGAGTTAGGGTTAGGGTTAGTGTGAGGGTTAGAGTGAGGGTTAGGGTTAGGTTTAGGTTTAGGTTGAGGGTGAGGATGAGGGTTAGGATTAGGGTTAGGAATAGGGTTATTTTTAAGTTTAGGGTTAGTGTTAGGGTGAGGGTGAGGTTTAGGTTTAGGTTTAGGGTTAAGGTTATTGTTACAGTTAGGGTTAGGGTGAGGGTGAGGGTTAGGTTATGTGTGAGGGTTAGGTTTAGGTTTAGGATTCGTGAGAGTAAAGGATTAGGGTAAATTTGAGCTTTAGGGTTCGCATTAGGGTAAGGGTTATTGTTAGGGTGAGGGTTAGGGTTAGGGTTAGGGTTAGGGTGAGGGTGAGGTTGGGGGTTAGTTTTAAGTTTAGGGTGAGGGTTAGGGTTGGTGTGAGGGTCAGGGATAGGTTTAGGGTGAGGGTGAGGAAGAGGTTTAGGATTAGGGCTAGGAATAGGGTTATTGTTAGTGTTAGGATTAGCATATGAGAGAGGGTGAAGATGAGGTTTGGGGTTAGTTTGAGAGGTAGGGTGAAGGTGAGTGTGAGGGTTAGGCTGAGGCTGAGGGTCATGGTTATTGTTAGTGTTAGGGTGAGGGTTAGGGTTAGGTTTAGGGTTATGGTGGGGGTTAGGGTGAGGGTTGGGGTTAGGGTTTGGGTTATGGTTAGGATGAGGTTTAGGGTTAGGGTGAGGGGTTAAGGTGAGGGTGAGGGTTAGGTTGAGGGTTAGGGTTAGGTTTAGGGTGAGGGTTATCGTTAGGATTAGGTTTAGGATGAGGGCTAGGGTGAGAGTGAATGTTAGTGTTAGGGTTAGGGTTAAGTTGAGGGTTAGGGTTAGGGTTAGGGTTAGGGTGACGGTGATGGTGCGGGTGAGGTTTAGTGTTAGGTTGAGTGTGAGGGTGAGGTTCAGGGTTAGGATTAGGGTTACGGTTAATGTTTTGTTGAGGGTGAGGGTCAGTTTGATGGTTAGGGTTAGATTTAGGGTGAGGTTTAGAGTTAGGGTTAGTGTGAGGATTAGGTTTAGATTTAGGGTGAGGGTAAGGGTTATGGTGAGGTTTAGGGTGAGGATAAGTGTTAGGGAGAGGGTTAGGGTTAGGGTGAGGGTTAGGTATAGGTTTACAGTTAGGTTGAGGGTGAGGCTGAAGTTTAGGTTAGGGTTAGTGTGATGGTGAGGGTGAGGGTTAGGATTAGGGTTAGAGTTAGGGTTAGGCTGAGGGTGAGGATGACCCTGAGGGTGAGGGTGAGGTTTCGAATTAGGGTGATGTTTAGGGTGAGGGTTAGGGTGAGGGTGAGTGTTAGGGTTTGGTTTATGTTTAGGCTGAGGGTTAGGGTTATGGTTAGGGTGAGGGTTAGGGTTAATGAGAGGGTTAGGGTTAGGGTGAGTGTTAGGGTTAAGGTGATGGTAAGGGTGAAGGTGAGGGTTAGTGTTAGTTTTAGGGTTGGCCTGAAGATTCGTGTGAGCATTATGATTAGGGTTAGTGTTAGTGTTAGGATTAGGATTAGGGTGAGCCTTAGGCTGACAGGTAGGATGAGGGTTAGGGTGAGGGTTAGGTTTAGTGTGATTGTTAGGGTTAGGGATAGGGTGAGGGTACGGGTTAGGGTCAGGGATAGGGTGAGGGTTAGTTTTTGGGTTAGGGTTAGGTTTAGGATTAGGGTTAGGGTGAGGGTGTGGGTTAGGTTTAGGGTGAGGGTGTGGGTAGGTTTTAGGGTTCTAATTAGGCCGAGGGTTAGGATAAAGGTTATGGTTAGGATTAGGGTAAGTGTGAGGATTAGGGTTATGGTTAAGGTTAGGATTAGGGTGAAAGTGAGGGTGAGGGTTAGGGTTAGGTTGAGGGTGAGGGTTAGGGTTAGCATTAGGGTGAGGGTGAGGATTAGGGTTAGGGTTAGGGTGATATTTAGGGTGAGGGTGAGGGTGAGGCTTAGGGTGAGTGTGAGCGTTAGGGTGTGGGTGAGGTTTAGGTTTAGTATTTGAATTCGGGTGTGGGTTAGAGTTCGGGTTAGGGTGAGGGTGAGAGTTAGGGTGAGGGTTAGTGTTAAGGTTAGGTTTAGGCTTAGGATTTATATGAGGATTAGGGTTAGGGTTAGGGTTAGGGTGAGGGTAAGTTTTAGGGTTATAGTTAGGATAAGGTTTAGGGTGAGGGTTAGGGTGACAGTATGGGCTAGTTTTAGTGTGAGTATTAGGATGAGTGTTAGGGTGAGGGTTAGGTTTAGTGTTAGGGTTAGGGTGAGGGTGAGGTTTAGGGATAGGATGAGGGTTAGGGTGAGGGTTTGGGTTAGGGTTAAGTTGAGGTTGACGGTTCGGTTGAGAGTTAGGGTTAGGGTTAGAGTTAGGTATAGGTTTAGAGTTAGGCTGAGGGTGAGGTTGAGGGTTAGGGTAAGGGTTAGGGTGAGGGTGAGGGTGAGGGTTAGGATTAGGTTTAGGTTTAGGTTTAGGGTTAGGCTTAGGGTTAGGGTTAGGGTAAGCGTTAGGGTTAGTGTGAGGGTTAAGGTTAGGTTGAGGGTAAGGTTTAGGGTGAGGGTTAAGGTGATGGTGAGGGGTTAGGGTGAGGGTTAGGTTTAGGTTGAGAGTCAGGGTTAGGTTGATGGTTCCGGTGAGGGGTAGGTTTATGGTTAGGGTTAGGGTAAGGGTACAGGTTAGGGTGAGGTTTAGCTTGAGGATGAGGTTTAAGGAGAGGGTTAGGGTTAGGTTGAGGGTTAGAGTGAGGATTAGGGTTAGGATTAGGGAGAGGGTATGTGTTAGGTTGAGGGTTAGGGTGAGTGCTAGTGTTAGGATGATGGTTAGGGATAGGGATAGGGTTAGGTTTTGGGTGACGGTGAGGTTGAGGGTTAGTTTTAGGGTTAGGTTCAGAGTGAGGGTGAGGTTCAGGGTTAGGATTAGGGTTAGAGTTAGTGTTAGACTGAGGGTGAGGGTGAGGGTGAGGGTTAGGGTTAGGGTGATAGTAAGTGTTAGGGTTAGGTTTAGGATGAGCGTTAGGGTTAGGGTTAGGGTAAGGTAAGGTTTAAGGTGAGGTTTAGGGTGAGAGTGAGGTTTAGGGAGAGGGTTAGGGTTAAAGTGAGGGTTAGGGTGATGGTTAGGTTTAGGATTAGTGTGAGGGTATGTGTTAGGTTGAGGTTTACGGTGAGGGTTAAGGTTAGGGTGAGGGTTAGGTTTAGTTTTAGGTTGAGGGTGAGGGTGAGGGTGAGGTTTAGGGTTAGGGTGATCTTTAGGGTTAGGGTGAGGTTTAGGTTTAGGTTTAGGATTAGGATTAGGCTGAGGGGTGGTGTTAGGATTAGTGTTAGGGTGAGGGTTTGGATTAGGGTTAGGGTTGGGGTTAGTGTGAGGGTTAGGGTTAGGGTGAGGGTAAGGGTTAGGTTTAGGTTTAGTGTGAGGGTTAGAGTGAGGGTTAGGGTTAGGTTTAGGCTTATTGTGAGGGTGAGGATGAGGGTTAGGAACAGGGTTATTTTTAAATTTAGGGTTAGTGTTAGGGTGAGGGTGAGGTTTAGGTTTAGGTTTAGGGTTAGGGTTATTGTTACGGTTAGTGTGAGGGTGAGGGTGAGGGTTAGGTTATGTGTGAGGTTTAGGTTTAGGTTTAGGATTCGTGAGAATAAAGGATTAGGGTGAGGGTTAGCGTAAGTTTGAGCTTTAGGGTTAGCATTAGGGTAACGGTTATTGTTAGGGTGAGGGTTAGTCTTAGGGTTAGGGTTAGCGTGAGGGTGAGGTTGCGGGTTAGTGTTAAGTTTAGGGTGATGGTTAGGGTTGGTGTGAGGGTCAGGGATAGGGATAGGGGGAGGGTGAGGATGAGGTTTAGGATTAGGGTTAGGGAAAGCGTTATTTTTAGTGTTAGGATTAGGGTAATAGAGAGGGTGAAGATGAGGTTTAGGGTTAGTTTGAGAGGTAGGGTGAAGGTGAGGGTAAGGGTTAGGGTGAGGGTTAGCCTGAGGCTTAGGGTTATGGTTATTGTTAGTGTTAGGGTGAGGGTTAGGGTTAGATTTAGGGTTATGGTTAGGGTGAGTGTGAGGGTTAGGATTAGGGTGAGGGTTACGGTTTGTATTAGGGTTAGGATGAGGGCTAGGGTGAGAGTGAGTGTTAGTGTTAGGTTTAGGGTTAAGTTGAGGGTTAGGGCTATGGTTAGGGTGACGGTGAGGGTGAGGTTGAGGTTTAGTGTTAGGTTGAGTGTGAGGGTGAGGTTCAGGGTTAGGATTAGGGTTAGGGTTAATGTTTTGCTGAGGGTGAGGGTCAGGTTGAGGGTTAGGGTTAGATTTAGGGTGAGGTTTAGAGTTAGGGTTAGTGTGAGGATTAGGGTTAGATTTAGGGTAAGGGTAAGGGTTATGGTGAGGTTTAGGGTGAGGGTGAGTGTTAGGGAGAGGGTTAGGGTGAGGGTGAGGGTTAGGTATAGGTTTACAGTTAGGTTGAGGTTGAGGCTGAGGATTAGGTTAGGTTTATTGTGATGGTGAGGGTGAGGGTTAGGATTAGGTTTAGACTTAGGTTTAGGCTGAGGGTGAGGATGACCCTGAGGGTGAGGGTGAGGTTTAGAATTAGGGTGATGTTTAGGGTTAGGGTTAGGGTGAGGAGGAGTGTTAGGGTTAGGTTTATGTTTAGGCTGAGGGTTAGGGTTATGGTTTGGGTGAGGGTTAGTTTTAGTGTGAGGATTAGGGTTAGGGTGAGGGTTAGGATTAAGGTCATGGTAAGGGTGAGGGTGAGGGGTAGTGTTAGTTTTAGGTTTGGCCTGAAGATTCGTGTGAGTATTACCATTAGGTGTAGTGTTAGTGTTAGGATTAGGATTAGGGTGAGCCTTAGGCTGAGGGGTAGGGTGAGGGTTAGGGTGAGGGTTATATTTAGTGTGATTGTTAGGGTTATGGATAGGGTGAGGGTACGGGTTAGAGTGAGGGATAGGGTGAGGGTGAGTTTTAGGGTTAGAGTTAGGTTTAGGATTAGGGTTAGGGTGAGGGTGTGGGTTACGGTTAGGGTGAGGTTGTGTGTAGGGTTTAGGGTTACAATTAGGCTGAGGGTTAGGATAAAGGTTATGGTTAGGATTAGGGTTAGTGTGAGGATTAGTGTTATGGTTAAAGTTAGGGTTAGGGTGAAGTTGAGGGTGAGGGTTACGGTTAGGTTGAGGTTGAGGGTTAGGGTTAGCATTAGGGTGAGGGTGAGGGTTAGGGTTAGGGTTAGGGTGAGTGTTAGGGTTAGGGTGATACTTAGGGTGAGGGTGAGGGCTAGGGTGAATGTGAGGGTTTGGGTGAGTGTGAGCGTTAGGGTGTGAGTGAGGGTTAGGTTTAGTATTTGAATTAGGGTGTGGGTTAGAGTTCGGGTTAGGGTGAGGGTGAGGTTTAGGTTGAGGGTTAGGGTTAGGATTAGGTTTAGGCTTAGGATTAGTGTGAGGATTAGGGTTAGGGTTAGGTTTAGGGTGAGGGTAAGGTTTAGGGTTATAGTTAGGATAAGTTTTAGGGTGAGGGTTAGGGTGATAGTGAGGGCTAGTTTTAGTGTGAGTGTTAGGATGAGTGTTAGGGTGAGGGTTAGGTTTAGTGTTAGGGTTAGGGTGAGGGTGAGGGTTAGGTTTATAGTGAGGGTGAGGATTAGCGATAGGATTAGGGTTAGGGTGAGGGTTTGGGTTGGGGTTAAGTTGAGGGTGACGGTTCGGTTGAGGGTTAGGGATAGGTTTAGTGTTAGGGTGAGCGTTAGGTATAGGTTTAGAGTTAGGCTGAGGGTGAGGGTGAGGGTTAGGGTTAGGGTTAGGGTGAGGGTGAGGGTTAGGATTAGGTTTAGCCTGAGGGTTAGGGTTAGGGTAAGGTTTAGGGTTAGTGTGGGGTTTAGGGTTAGGGTGAGGGGAAGGGTTAGGGTGAGGGTTAAGGTGACGTTGAGCTTGAGGGTGAGGTTTAGGGTTAGGTTCAGGGTGAGGGTGAGGTTCAGGGTTAGGATTAGGGTTAGGGTCAGTGTTAGACTGAGGGTGAGGGTGAGCGTTAGGGTTAGGGTGAGAGTGAGTGTTAGGGTTAGGTTTAGGATGAGGGTTAGTGTTAGGGTTAGGTAAGGTAAGGTTTAGGGTGAGGTTTAGGGTGAGAGTGAGGTTTAGGGAGATGGTTAGGGTTAAGGTGAGGGTTAGGGTGATGTTTAGGGTTAGGGTTAGGGTGAGGGTATATGTTAGGTTGAGGTTTACAGTGAGGGTTAAGGTTAGGGTGAGGGTTAGGTTTAGTTTTAGGCTGAGGGTGAGGGTGAGGTTTAGGGTTAGGGTGATCTTTAGGGTTAGGGTGAGGTTTAGGTTTAGGTTTAGGTTTAGGATTAGGATTAGGCTGAGAGGTGGTGCTAGGATTAGTGTTAGGGTGAGGGTTTGGGTTAGGGTTAGGTTTGGGTATAGTGTGAGGTTTAGGGTTAGGGTGACAGTAAGGGTTAGGGTTAGGGTTAGTGTGAAGTTTAGAGTGAGGTTTAGGGTTAGGTTTAGGGTTAGGGTTATTGTTACAGTTAGTTTTAGGGTGAGGGTGAGGGTTAGGTTATGTGTGAGGGTTAGGTTTAGGTTTAGGTTTCGTGAGAGTAAAGGATTAAGGTGAGGGTTAGGGTAAGTTTGAGCTTTAAGGTTAGCATTAGGGTAAGGGTTATTGTTAGGGTGTGGGTTAGGGTTAGGGTTAGGGTGAGGGAGAGGTTTTGGGGTTAGTGTTAAGTTTAGGGTGAGGGTTAGGGTTGGTGTGAGGGTCAGGGATAGGATTAGGATGTGGGTGAGGGTTAGGTTTAGGATTAGGGTTATGAATAGGGTTATTGTTAGGGTTAGGGTTAGGGTAAGAGAGAGGGTGAAGATGAGGTTTAGGTTTAGTTTGAGAGGTAGGGTGAAGGTGAGAGTCATGGTTAGGGTGAGGGTTAGGCTGAGGCTGAGGGTAATGGTTATTGTTTGTGTTAGGGTTTGGGTTAGGGTTAAGTCAAGGTTGACGTTTCGGTTGAGGGTTAGCGTTAGGGTGAGGGTTAGGTATAGGTTTAGAGTTAGGCTGAGGCTGAGGCTGAGGCTGAGGGTTAGGGTTAGGGTGAGGGTTAGGGTTAGGTTAAGGGTTAAGGTTAGTGTGAGGGTTAGGGTTAGTTTGAGGGTAAGGGTTAGGGTGAGGGTGAGGGTTAGGGTTAGGTTTAGGGTTAGCATGAGGATTCGGTTGAGCATTAGGATTACTGTTAGTGTTATTATTAGGGTTAGGGTTAAGGTGAGGGTTAGTGTGAGGGTTAGGATTAGGGGTACGGTGAGGTTTAGTGTGAGGGATAGGGTTAGGGTGAGTTGTATGGTGAGGGTGAGGGTTAGGATTAAGCTGAGGGTAAGGGTTAGGGTTAGGGTTAGGGTGAGGGTGAAGGTTAGTGTTAGCATTAGGTTTAGGGTGAGGGGGAGGGTTAGTGTTAGTGTTAGGTTTAGGGTGAGGTCTAGGCTGAGGGTGACTGTTAGTTTATTTTTAGGGATAGGGTGAGGGTTAGGGTAGGGTTAGAGTGAGCATTAGGCAGAGTGGTAGGGTTAGGTTTAGGGAGCGGGTTAGGTTTAGTGTGATTGTTAGGTTTAAGGTTAGGGTGAGGGTAAGGTTTAGGGTGAGGGATAGGATGAGGATGAGGGTTAGGGTTAGAATTAGGATTAGGGTTAGGGTTAGGGTGAGGGTTAGGTTTAGGTTTAGGTTTAAGGTGAGGGTGAGGGTTAGGGTTAGGGTGATGGTGAGGGTAGGGTATAAGGTTAGGATTAGGGTAAGGGTTAGGATGAAGGTTATGGTTAGGGAAAGGTTCGTGTGAGTATTAGGTTTAGGGTTAGTGTTTGGGTTAGTGTTCGGGTGAGGGTGTGTGTAAGGGATAGGGTGAGATTTAGGTTTTGGGTTAGCATTAGAGTGAGGCTTAGGGTTAGGGTTAGGGTGAGGGTTAGGGTAAGGTTGAGCGTTAGGGTTAGCATTAGGGTTAGGGTTAGAGTTAGTGTGAGGGTTAGGTTTAGTGTTAGGGTTAGCGTGAGGGTTAGGGTTAGGGTTAGGGTTAGGGTGAGGTTTAGGGTTAGGGATAGGTGTAGGATTAGATTGAGGGTGAGGGTGAGGTTTAGGGTTAGGGTGAGGATTAGATTTATGTTTAAGTTTAGGGTTAGGGTTAGGGGGAGGGTGAGGGTTAGGTCTAGGCTGAGTGTAAGTTTTAGCGTGAGGTTTAGGATGAGGGTGAAGGTTAGGGTTAGCATTAGATTTAGGGTGAGTGTTAGGGTTATTGTTACTGTTAGGGTGAGGGTTAGGGTCAGGTTTAGGGTTAGGATGAGGGTTAGGGTTAGGGTGAGGGTTAGGTTAGGGTTAGGGTTAGGGCTAGGCTGAGGATGAGGATTAGGGTTAGGTTTAGGGATAGGGTGAGGATTAGGGTTAGGGTTAGGGTTAGGGTGAGTGTTAGGCTGAGGAGTAGGGTTAGGGTTACGGTGAGGGTTAGGTTTAGTGTGATTGTTAGGGTTTGGGTTAGCCTGAGTGTAAGGGTTAGGGTGAGAGATAGGGTGAGTGTGAGTTTAAGGTTAGGGTTAGGTTTAGGATTAGGGGGAGTGTGAGGGTGAGTGTTAGGTTTAGGGTAAGGGTGAGGGTAGGGTTTAGGGTTAGAATTAGGGTGAGGGTTAGAATGAAGGTTATGGTTATGATTAGGTTTAGTGTGAGGTTTATGGTTATGGTTAAGCTTAGGGTTAGGGTTAGGGTGAACGTGAGGGTAAGGTTTAGGGTGAGGGTAAGTGTTAGAGTGAGGGTTATGGTGAGGGCGAAGGTTAGGGTTAGCATTTTGTTTAGGGTGAGGGTGAGGGTTAGTGTTAGGGTTAGGGTTAGGGTGAGGGCTAGGCTGAGGCTGAGGGTTAGGCTTAGGTTTAGGGATAGGGTGAGGATTAGGGTTACGGTTACAGTGAGGCTTAGTTTTAGTGTGATTGTTAGGTTTAGGGTTAGGGTGAGGGTAAGGGTTAGTGTGATGGATAGGGTGGGGTGAGGGTTAGTGTTAGCATTAGGGTTAGGGTTAGGGTTATGTTGAGGGTTAGGATTAGGTTTAAGATTAGGGTGAGGGTGAGATTTAGGGTTAGGGTGATGGTGAGGGTAAGGTTTAAGTTTAGGATTAGGATGAGAGTTAGGATAAAGGTTATGGTTCAGTTTAGGGTTAGTGTGTGGATTAGGTTTAGGGTTAGGGTTAGGGTTAGGGTTAGGGTTATGGTGAGGGTGAGTGTTAGGGTTAGGGTGAGCGTTAGGTTTAGGTTTAGCATTAGGGTGAGGGATAGGGTTAGGGTTATGGTAAGGTTTAGGGTGAGGGATAAGTTGAGGGTGAGGGTTAAGGTCAGCATTAGCGTTAGGGTTAGGGTTAGGGTTAAGTTTAGGATAAGGGTGAGGGTGAGAGTTAGGGTTAGGGTTAAGGTGAGGGTTGGGGTGAGGGTTAGGGTTAGGGTTAGGGTGAGGGTATGTGTTAGGTTGAGGGTTAAGGTGAGGGTTAACGTTAGGTTGAGGGTTACGGTTATTGTTAGGGTTATTCCCAGGGTGTGGGTGAGGGTGAGGGTTAGGGTTAGGGTTATCTTTAGGGTTAGGGTGTGGTTTGGTTTAGGTTTAGGTTGGGGATGAGGATTAGGCTGAGTGGTGGGGTTTGGATTAGGGTTAGGGTGAGGGTTAGGGTTAAGGTCAGGGTGAGGGTGAGGGTCAGGGTTAAGGTGTGGGTAAGGGGGAGGGGAGGTGTAGGGTTAGGGTTAGGTTTGACCTGAGGATTCGGGTGAGCATTAGGATTACTGCTAGTGTTAGTGTTAGGAATAGGATTAGAGTGACGGTTAGGGGGAGGGTTAGGGTTAGCGTTAGGGTGACATTTAGGGTGAGGGTTAGGGTTAGGGTGAATTTTAGGGTGAGGGTGAGGGTTAGGTTTAGTGTGAGGGTAAGGGTTAGGGTGAGGGTTAAGGTGAGGATGAATGTTAGGGTTAGCATTAGGTTTAGGGTGAGGGTGAGGGTTAGGGTTAGGGTTAGGATGAGCGTTAGGCTGAGGGGAGGGGTAGGGTTAGGGTTAGGGTGAGGGTTAGGTTTAGTGTGATTGTTAGGGTTAGGGTTAGGGTGAGGGTAAGGGTTAGGGTTAGAGATAGGGTAAGTGTGAGTTTTAGGGTTAGGGTTATTTGTAGGATTAGGATGAGTGTGAGGGTGAGGGTTAGGGTTAGGGTGAGGGTGAGGGTAGGGTTTAGTTTTAGAATTAGGGTGAGGGTTAGTATGAAGGTTATGGTTAGCGTTAGGGTAAGTGTGAGGTTTATGGTTATGTTTAAGGTTAGGGTTAGGGTTAGGGTGAAGGTGAGGGTTAGGTTTAGGTTCAGGGTAAGTGTTAAGGTGAGGGTTAGGGTGAGGGTGAAGGTTAGGGATAGCATTAGGTTTAGGGTGAGGGTGAGGGTTAGTGTTAGTATTAGGGTTAGGGTGAGGGCCAAGCTGAGGGTGAGGTTTAGGGTAAGTTTAAGGGATAGGGTGAGGATTAGGATTGGGGTTAGGATGAGGTTTAGGTTTAGTGTGATTGTTAGGTTTAGGGTTAGGGTGAGGGTAAAGGTTAGTGTGAGGGATAGGGTGAGGGTGAGGGTTAGGGTTAGGGTGATGGTGAAGGTAGGGTTTAGGGTTAGGATTAGGGTGAGATTTAGGATGAAGGTGAAGGTTTGGGTTAGGGTTAGTGTGAGGATTAGGTTTAGGGTTAGGGTTAAGTTTAGGGTTAGGGTGATTGTGAGTGTTAGGGTTAGGGTGTGCGTAGGGTTTAGGTTTAGCATTAGGGTTAGGGTTAGGGTTAGGGTGAGGGTTAGGGTAAGGGTGAGCGTTAGGGTTAGCATTAGGTTTATGGTTAGGGTTAGTGTGAGGGTTAGGTTTAGGGTTAGGGTTAGGGTGAGGGTGAGGGTGAAGGTTAGGGTGAAGGTTAGGGTGAGTGTTAGGTTTAGGGTTGAGGGTTAGTGTTAGTGTTAGTGTTAGGGTGTATGTTAGGGTGAGGTTTAGGTTTAGGGTTAGGGTGACGTTTAGGGTGAGGGTTTGTGTTAGGGTGAGTTTTAGGGTGAGGGTGAGGGTTAGGCTTATGGTGTGGGTAAGGGTTGGGTGAGGGTTAGGGTGAGGGTGAAGTTTAGGGTTAGCATTAGGTTTAAGGTGAGGGTGAGGGTTTGGGTTAGGTTTAGGGCTAGGCTGAGGATGGGGATTAGGGTTAGCTTTAGGGATAGGGTGAGGATTAGGATTAGGGTTAGGTTTAGGGTGAGCCTTAGGCTGAGGGGTAGGGTTAGTGTTAGTGTGAGCGTTAGGTTTTGTGTGATTGTTAGGGTGAGGGTGAGGGTGAGGGTAAGGGATAGGTGAGAGATAGGGTGAGGGTGTGGGTTAGGGTTAGGGTTAGGTTTAGGTTTAGGGTGATTGTGAGGGTGAGGGTTAGGGTTAGGGTGAGTGTGAGGGTAGGGTTTAGGGTTAGAATTAGGGTGAATGTTAGGATGAAATTTATGGTTATGGTTAGGGTTAGTGTGAGGATTATGGTTATGGTTAAAGTTAGGGTTAGTGTGAGGGTGAGGGTTACGTTGAGGGCAAGGGTTAGGGTGAGGCATAGGGTGAGGGTGAGGGTTAGGGTCAGCATTAGGGTTAGGGTTAGGGTTAGGGTTAGGGTGAGGGTTAGGGTTAGGTTTAGGTTTAGGATGAGGGTGAGAGTTAGGGTTATTGTGATGGTGAGTGTAGGGTTTAGGGTTAGGATTAGTGTGAGTTTTAGGATGAAGGTTATGGTTATGGTTAGGGTTAGGGTTAGAGTGAGGGTTAGGATTATTTTTAGCATTATGGTTAGGGTTATGGGGAGGGTTAGGTTGAGTGTGAGGGTTAGGTTTAGGATTAGGGTTAGTGTGAGGATTAGGGTTATGGTTAAGGTTAGGGTTAGGGTTAAGGTGAAGGTTAGGGTTAGGGTTTATTGTGAAGTTTAGCGTTAGGGTTATTGTTAGGGTTAGGGTCGGCTTAGGGTGAGGGTGAGATTTAGTATTTGGGTTAGCGTTAGGGTTAGCCTGAGGTTGAGGGAGAGGGTTAGGTTTAGGATTAGCGTTAGGTTTAGGGTTAGGCTTAGGGTGAGGGTGATGGAGAGGGGGAGGCTTAGGCTGAGTTTTTGGGTTAGGGTGAGGGTGAGAGTTAGGGTTACTGTGATATTTAGTGTGAGGTTGAGGGTGAGGGTTTGTTTGAGGTTTATTATTAGTGTGAGTGTGAGCATGAGGGTTAGGGTGAGGGTGAGGGTGAGGGTAGGATTTAGAGTTAGAATTAGGGTGAGGGTTAGGATGAAGTTTATGGTTATGGTTAGGGTTAGTTTGAGGATTAGGGTTATGGTTAAGGTTAGGGTTAGGGTTAGGGTGAGGTTGAGGGTTATGTTGAGGGCAAGGGTTAGGGTGAGGGATAGGGTGAGGGTGAGGGTTAGGGTTAGCATTAGGGTTAGGGTTAGGGTTAGGGTTAGCTTTAGGGTTAGCCTGAGGGTGAGGGAGAGGGTTACATTTAAGATTAGCGTTAGGTTTAGGGTTAGGCTTATTGTGAGGGTGATGGTGAGGGTGAGGCTTAGGGTGACGTTTAGGGATAGGTTTAGGGTAAGGGATATGGTTAGGGTGATATTTAGGCTGAGGTTGAGGGTTAGGGTGAGGGCGAGGGTTAGGGTGAGGGTGAGGTTTAGGGTGTGGGTGAGGATTAGGGGGACTGTGAGGGTGAGGGTGAGGGTGAGTTTTAGGGTGAGGTTCAGGGTTAGGGTTAGGATTAGACTTAGGGTGAGGGTTAGGGTTAGGGTTAGGGAGAGGGTGAGGGTTAGGGTGAGGGTTAGAGTTAGGGCTATTTTTAGGCTTAGGATTAGTGTGAGGAATCGGGTTAGGGTTAGTGTTAGGGTGAGGGTAAGGGTTAGCGTTATAGTTAGGGTAAGGTTTAGGGTGAGGGTTAGTGTGAGAGTGAGGGCTAGTTTTAGTTTGAGTGTTAGGGTGAGGGTTAGGTTTAGTGTTAGGGGATGGGTGAGAGTGAGGTTTAGGTTTAGGGCGAGGGTGAGCTTTAGGAATAGGGTTAGTGTTAGGGTTATTGTTATGGTTAGGTTTAGGGTTAGGGTGTGGGTGAAGTTTAGGGTTAAGTTTAGCATTTGGCTTAGCATGAGGGTGAGGGAGAGGGTTAGGTTTAGGATTAGGGTTAGGTTTAGGGTTAAGCTTAGGGTGAGGATGATGGTGAGGGTGAGGCTTAGGGTGAGGGTTAGGTTTAGGGTTAGCGTGAGGTTTAGTGTTAGTGTGATATTTAGGGTAAGGGTGAGGGTTAGGGTGAGGTTGAAGGTTAGGGTTAGTGTGAGGGTTAGGGTGTGGGTGAGGGTTAGGGTAACAGTGAGGGTTAGGGTGAGGGTTAAGGTTAGGTTTAGGATGAGGGTGAGGGTTAGCATTAGCGTGATGCTGAGTGTAGGGTTTAGGGTTAGGATTAGGGTGAGGGTTAGGATGAAGGTTATTTTTAGGGTTAGGGTTAGTGTGAGGATTAGGTTTATGGTTAGGTTTAGAGTTAGGATTAGGGTGAGGGTGAGGTTTAGGGTTAGGTTGAGGGTGAGGGTTAGGGTTATCATTAGGGTGAGGGTGTGCGTAAGGGTTAGGGTTAGAGTGAGGTTTAATGTAAGGTTGAGCGTTAGGGTTAGCATTAGTTGTACGGTTAAGGTTTAGGGTGAGGGTTAGGTTTATGGTTAGTGTTGGGGTGAGGGTGAGGGTGAGGGTTAGTGTTAAGGTTAGGGTGAGGGTTAGGGTTAGGGTGAGAATGAGGGTAGGGATTAGGGTTAGAATTAGGGTGAGTGTTGGGATGAAGGTTATGATTAGGGTTAGGGTTAGTTTGAGGATTAGTTTTATGGTTAAGGTTAGGTTTAAGGTTAGGGTGAAGGTGAGGGTTACGGTTAGGGTTCAGGTTATGGTTAGGGTTATTTTTTGGGTTAGGTTTAGGCTTAGGGTATGGGTGAGGGTTAGGATTAGGGTTAGCATTAGGTTTAGGGTTAGGCTGACGGTTAGGGTGATGGTGAGGGTGAGGCTTAGGCTGAGGTTTTGGGTTAGGGTTAGGGTTAGGGTTAGGTTTAATGTGATATTTAGGGTGAGAGTGAGGGTTAGGATGAGGGTGAGGGTTAGGGTGAGTGTGAGGTTTAGGGTGTGAGTGAGGGTTAAGGTGACGCTGAGGGTTAGGGTGAGGGTGAGGGTTAGGATTTGTGTGAGGGTTAGGGTTAGGGTTAGGGTGAGGGTTGGGATTAGGGTTAGGGTTATTGTGAGGTTTAGGGTGAGGGTTAGGGTTAGGGTGAGTGTTAGGTTGAGGGTGAGGGTTAGGTTTAAAGTGAGCATAATTTTTAGTGTGAGGGTTAGGGTGAGTTTGAAGATTAGGCTTAGCATTAGTGTTAAGGTGAGGGTGAGGCTTAGGGTGAGGGTTAGGGTTAGGGTTAGGGTGAGGGTGAGGTTTAGGGTGAGGGTTATGGTTAGGGTTAGATTTACGGTTAGTGTGAAGATGAGGGTTAGTGTTAGCGTGAGGGTAAGGTTTAGGGTGAGGTTTAGGAAGAGGTTTAGGTTTACTGTGAAAGTTAGGGTGAGGGTTAGTGTTTGGGTTAGGGTGAGGTTATGTGTTATGCTGAGGGTTAGGATGAGGGTTAAATTTAGGGTGAGTGTTAGGGATAGGGTTAGGGTTAGAGTTAGGATGAGGTTGAGGGTGATGGTTAGGGTTAGGGTGAGTGTGAGGGTGAGGATGATGTTCACGGTTCGGATTAATGTTAGGGTTACGGTTAGGCTGAGTGTGAGGTTGAGGGTGAGGGTAAGCCTTAGGGTGATTTTTAGGGTTAGGGTGAGCTTTAGGTTTAGGTTTAGGTTGAGGATTACGCTGAGGGGTGTGTTTAGTTTTAGGGTTAAGGTGAGGGTTAGGGTTAGGGTCTTTGTTAGGGTTAGGGTTAGGGTTAGGTTTAGTGTGAGGGTGAGGGTGAGGATGAGGGTTAGGATTAGGGTTAGGGATAGCGTTATTATTAGGGTTAGGGTTAGGGTTAGGGTGAGGGTGAGGGTTAGGTTTAGGGTTAGGATTAGGATTATTTTTAGCATTATGGTTAAGGTTAGGTTTAGTGTGAGGGTTAGGTTTAGGCTTAGGGTTAGGGTGCAGGTAAGGGTTAGGGTGAGGGTTAGGGTAAGGGTGAGCATTAAGTTTAGCATTAGGGTTAGGGTTACGGTTAGGGTGAGAGTTAGGTTTAGATTTAGAGTTAGGGTGAGTGTGAGGGTGAGGGTTATGGTGAGGGTGGGATTGCGGGTTAGGATTAGGGTTAGGGTAAGGGAGAGAGTGATGATTAGGTTTAGGGTTAGGGTTACGGTGAGGGTGAGGTTTAGGGTTAGGGTTAGGTTGAGTTTTAGCCTTCGTGTGAGGGTTGGGTGAGCGTGACGTAAGGGTTAGAGTGAGGGTTAAGTTGAGGGTGAGAGTTAGGATTAGGGTTAGGGTTATGGTTAGGGTTATTGTGAGGGTTAGGGTTAGGTTTAGGGTTAGTGTGAGTATTAGGCATAGGCTTAGGGTTAGGGTGAGGGTTAGGTTTAGTTTGAGGGGTAGGGTGACGGTGAGGATAAGGGTTAGGGTGAGGCTGAGGGTTAGGGTTATTGTGAGTGATAGGGTGAGGAATATGGTTAGTTTAGGGTTATGTTGGGGTTTACAAGGGTGGGTTAGGGTTAGATTTATGGTTAGGATGAGGTTTAGGGTTAGATTGAGGTTTAGGGTGAGGCTGAGGGTTAGGGTGAGGGTGAGGGTTAGGATTAGGATTAGGTTTTGGATGAGGGCTAGGGTGAGTGTGAGGGTTAGGGTTATGGTTAGGGTTAGGATTAGGGAGAGCGTTCGGGTGATGGGTAGGTTTAGGGTTACGTTTAGGGTGAGGGTAAGGGTTAGGGTGAGGTTTAGGGTGAGGGTGAGTTTTAGGGTGAGGTTTAGGGTTAAGGTGAGGGTATGTGTTAGATTGAGGGTTAGGGTGAGGGTTAGGTTTAGGGTGAAGTTTAGGGATAGGTTTTTGGTTAGGGTTAGGGTGAGGGTGAGAGGAGGGTTAGGGTTAGGGTTAGGTTCAGGGTGAGGGTGAGGTTCAGGTTAGGATTAGGGTTAGGGTTAGGGTTGGGTTGAAGGTGAGGTTGAGGTTGAGGGTTAAGGTTAGGGTGAGGGTGAAGGTTAGGGTGAGGTTTAGGGTTGGGGTTAGGGTTAGGTTTAGTGTGAGGATTAGTGTTAGGTTTAGGGTGAGGGTAAGGGATATGGTGAGGTTTAGTGTGAGCGTGAGGGTTAGGGTTAGGTTTAGGATTAGGGTGAGGGTTAGGATGAGGGTTTGGGTTTATGTTAACGTGAGGATGAGTGTTCGGGTGGGGGTTAGGGTTAGGGTTAGGGTTAGGGTGAGGCTTAAGTATAGGTTTAGGGTTAGGCTGAGGGTGAGAGTTAGGGTTAGGGTTAGTGTGAGGAGGGTGAGGGTAAGGATTAGGTTTAGGGTTAGGGTTAGACTGAGGGTGAGGATAAGGGTGAGGGTGAGGGTGAGGTTTAGAATTAGGGTGACGTTTAGGGTTAAAGTTAGGGTGAGGTTGAGGGTTAGGGTTAGGGTTAGGGTTAGGATGAGGGTTACGCTGAGGGTTAAGTTTAGGGTTAGGGTTGGGGTGAGGGTGAGTTTTAGGGTTAGGGTTACGGTGAGGGTTATTGTTAGGGTTAGGGGAAGTTTGAGGATGACGGTGAGGGTTAGGCGTATTGTTAGGTGTAGGGTTAGGATGAGGATTAGGGTGAGGGTGAGGGTGAGGGTTAGGGCTAGGGTGAGGGTTAGGGTTAGGATTAGGGTTAAGATGTGTGCTATGGTGAGGATGAGGTTTAGGGTTAGGGTGAGGGTGAGGTTTATGGTTAGGGTGAGGCTTCGAGTGATGGGTAGGTTTAGGGTTAGGGTTAGGGTGAGGGTAAGGGTTAGGGTGAGGTTTAGAGTGAGGGTGAGTTTTAGGGGGAGGTTTAGGTTTAGGGTGAGGGTTAGGGTGAGGGTTAGGGTTAGGGTTACGTTGAGGGTATGTGTTAGGGTGAGGGCTAGGGTGAGTGTCAAGGGTAGGGAGATTGTTAGGGATATGTTTAGGGTGAGGGTTAGGGTGAGTGTGAGGGTTAGCGTTTGGTTTAGGTTCAGTGTGAGGGTGAGGTTCAGGGTTAGGATTTTTGTTAAAGTTAGGGTTAGGCTGAGGGAAAGGTTGAGGGTGAGCATTAGGGTTAGGGTGAGGGTGAGGGTTAAGTTTAGTTTTAGGGTGAGGGCTAGGGTTAAGTTTTGGTTGAGGGTTAAGTTTAGGGTTATTGTTAGGGTTAGGGTTAGGTTTAGGGTCAGGGTGTGGGTTAACTTTAGGGTTAGAGTTATGTGTAGGGAGAGGGTGAGGGAGAGAGTTAGGTTTACGATTAGGGTTAGCTTTATGTTTAGGCTTAGAGTGAGGGTGATGGTGAGGTTGAGGATTAGGGTGAGGCTTAGGGTTAGCGTTACCTTGAGGGTTAGTGTTAGGGTGTTATTTAGGGTGAGGTTGAGGCTTATGGTGAGGGTGATTGTTCGGGTTAATGTGAGGGTTAGGGTGTGGTTGAGGTTTAGGGTGACGGTGAGGGTTAGGTTACCGGTGAGCGTTAGGGTTAGGTTTAGCCTTAGGGTTATGGTTAGGGTGAGGGTGAGGGAGGGTTAGGTTGAAGGTTAGGTTTAGAGTTAGGGTTGGTGTGAGGATCAGGGTTAGGGTTAGGGTGAGGGTAAGGGTTAGGGTGAGGGTGAGGTTTAGGGGTAGTGTGACATTTAGGGTTAATGGTGAGGGTTTCGTTTAGGTTTAGGGTTAAGATGAGGATTAGGCTGAGGGGTAGGTTTAGGGTTAGGGTGAGGGTTAGGGTTAGTGTGAGGGTTAGTGTTCGGGTTAGGGTGAGGGTAAGGTTTAGGTTGAGGGTTAGCGTGAGTATGAGCGATAGGGTTAGGATTAGGGTTAGCATGAGGTTTAGGATGAGGGTTAGGGTTAGGGTTAGTGTTAGGGATAGGGTTAGGGTGAGGGTTAGGGTGAGGGGTAGGTTTAGGTTTAGAATGAGTTTTAGGGTGAGAGTTATGGTTAGGGTTTTGGTTAGGGTGAGGGTGAGGGTTAGGTTTTGGGAGAGGGTAAGGGTTAGGTTGAGGGTTAGGGTGCGGGTGAAGGTTAGGGTTAGCTTAGGGTTAGCGTGAGGGTGTGCATTAGGGTTAGGGTTAGTGTTAGGGTGAGGGCTAGGCTGAGGGTGAGGGTTAAGGTTAGGTTTAGGGATAAGGTAAGGATTAGGTTTATGGTTAGAGTTAGTTTGAGCATTAGGCTGAGGGGTAGGTTAAGGGTTAGGCTGAGATGTAGGTTTAGGGTTAGGGTGAGGGTTAGGCTGAGGGTGAAGTTTCGGCTTAGCATTAGGTTTAGGGTGAGGGTGAAGGTTGGGCTTAGGGTTAGGGTTAGGGTGTGGGCTAGTCTGTTGGTGAGGGTTAGTGTTAGGTTTAGGTTGAGGGTTAGCGTTAGGGTGAGGGTGAGTGATAGTGTTAGGCAGAGGGGTATGGTTAGGCTTAGGGTGAAGGTTATGTTTAGTGTGATTGTTAGGTTTAGGTATAGGGTGAGGTAAGGGTTAGGGTGAGGGTTAGGGTTAGCATTAGGGTTAGGGTTAGGGTTAGGGTGAGCGTTAGGATTAGGTTTGGTTTTAGGATTAGGGTGAGGTTGAGGGTTAGGCTTAGGGTGATGGTGAGAGTATGGTTTAGGGTTAGGATTAGGGTGAGGGTTAGGATGAAGGTTATGGTTAGGGTTAGGGTTAGTGTGAATATTAGGTTTAGATTTGGGTTTAGGGTTAGGGTTAGGGTGAGGGTGAGGGTTAGGTTTAGGGTGATCGTTAGGTTTAGGGTTAGCATTAGGGTGAGCGTTAGTGTTAGGGTTATGGTGAGGGTTAGGGTAAGGGTGAGAGTTAGGATTAGCATTAGGGTTAGCATTAGGGTTAGTGTGAGGGTTAGGTTTAGGGTTAGGGTTAGGGTGAGTTTGAGGGTGAGAGTTAGGGTTAAGGTTAGGGTTAGGATTAGAATTAGAGTGAGGGTTAGGGTTAGGTTTAGGGTGAGGGTGAGGGTTAGGGTGAGGGTTAGGGTTAGGGTTAGGTTTCTGCTTAGGATTTGTTTGAGGATTAGAGTAGTATTAGGGTTAGGGTGAGGGTTAGGTTTAGGCCTATAGTTAGGGTAATGTTTAGGGTGAGGGCTAGGGTAAGAGTGAGGGCTAGTTTTATTGTGAGTGTTAAGGTGAGTGTTAGGGTGAGGGTTAGGTTTAGGGTGAAGTTAAGGGTTAGGGTGAGGGTGAAGGTTAGGGTTAGCATTAGGTTCAGGGTGAGGATGAGGGTTAATGATAGGGTTAGGGTTATGGTGAGTGCTTGGCTGAGGGTGAGGGTTAGGTTTAGGTTTAGGGATAGGGTGAGGGTTAGGGTTAGTGTGAGTGTTAGGGTGAGCATTAGGCAATGGTTAGGGTTAGAGTTAGGGTGAGAGTTAGGTTTACTTTGACTGTTAGGTTTAGGGTTAGGGTGAGGGTAAGGGTTAGGGTTAGGGTTATTGTGAGGGTGAGTTTTAGGGACAGTATTAGGGTTAGGGTTAGGTTTAGGATGAGTGTTAGGTTTAGGTTTAGGATTAGGGTTAGGGTGATGGTGAGGGTAGGGTTTAGGGTTAGGATTAGGGTGAGGGTTAGGATGAAGTTTATGGTTAGATTTAGGGTTATGGTGAGGATTAGGTTTAGGTTTAGGGTTAGTGTGAGGGTTAGGGTAAGGGTGAGGATTAGGGTTAGCATTAGGTTGAGGGATAGGATTAGGGTTAGGGTGAGGGTTAGGGTGAGGTTTAGGGTGACGTTTAGGGTGACGTTTAGGGTGAGGGTTAAGGTTAGGGTGAGTTTTAGGGTGAATGTGAGAGTTAGGTTTATGGTGTGGGTAAGGGTTAGCGTGAGGGTTAGGGTGAGGGTGAAGGTTAGGGTTAGCATTAAGTTTAAGGTGAGGGTGAGGGTTAGGGTTAGGGTTAGTGTTAGGGCTAGGCTGAGGATGAGGATTAGGTTTAGGTTTAGGGATAGGGTGAGTATTAGGTTTAGGGTTAGGGTGAGCATTAGGCTGAGTGGTAGGTTTAGGTTTACTGTGAGGGTTAGGTTTAATGTGATTGTTAGGGTTAGGTTTAGGGTGAGGATAAGGGTGAGGGTGAGAGATAGGGTGTGGGTGATGGTTAAGTTTTGAGTGAGGTTTAGGATTAAGTTGAGTGTGAGCGTGAGGGTTAGAGTTAGGGTGAGGGTGAGGGTAGGTTTTAGGGTTAATATTAGGGTTTGGTTTAGGATGAAGTTTATGGTTATGGTTAGTGTTAGTGTGAGGCTTAGGGTTATGGTTACGATTAGGGTTAGGGTTATTGTGAGGGTGAGGGTGAGGGTTAGGGTTAGCATTAGGGTTAGGTTTAGGGTTAGCGTTAGGGTTAGCTTTAGGGTTAGCCTAAGGGTGAGAGAGAGGGTTACATTTAGGATTAGCGTTAGGTTTAGGGTTAAGCTTAGGGTGAGGGTGATGGTGAAGGTGAGGCTTAGGGTGAGGGTTAGGGTTAGGGTGATATTTAGGGTGAGGGTGAGGGTTAGGGTGAGGGCGAGGGTTAGGGTAAGTCTGAGGGTTAGGGTGTGTGTGAGAGTTAGGGTGACGGTGAGGGTTAGGGTGAGGTTGAGGTTTAGGGTTAGGATTAGACTTAAGGTGAGGGTTAGGGTTAGGGTTAGGGTGAGGGTGAGGGTTAGGGTGAGGGTTAGAGTTAGGGTTAGGTTTAGGGTTAGGATTAGTGTGAGGATTAGTGTTAGGGTTAGTGTTAGGGTGAGGGTAAGGGTTATGGTTATAGTAGGGTAATGTTTAGGGTGAGGGTTAGTGTGAGAGTGAGGGCTAGTTTTAGTGTGAGTGTTAGGGTGAGGGTTAGGTTTAGTGTTAGGGGTTGGGTGAGGGTGAGGTTTAGGTTTAGGGTGAAGGTGAGGGTTAGGGATAGGGTTAGTGTTAGGGTTATTGTTACGGTTAGGGTTAGGGTTAGGATGTGGGTTAGGGTTAGGTTTAAGTTTAGCATTAGGGTTAGCATGATGTTGAGGGAGAGGGTTAGGTTTAGGATTAGGGTTAGGTTTAGGGTTAAGCTTAGTGTGAGGGTGATGGTGAGGTTGAGGCTTAGGGTCAGGGTTAGGTTTAGGGTTAGAGTGGGGTTAGTGTTAGTGTGATATTTAGGGTAAGGGTGAGGGTTAGATTGAGGTTGAGGGTTAGGTTTATTGTGAGGGTTAGGGTGTGGGTGAGGGTTAGGGTGACAATGAGTGTTAGGGTGACGGTTAGGTTTAGGTTTAGGATTAGGATGAGTGTGAGGGTTAGGATTAGGTTGATGCTGAGGGTGTTGTTATGGGTTAGGATTAGGGTGAGGGTTAGGATGAAGGTGAATATATGTGTTAGGATGTGGGTTAGGGTGAGGATTAAGGTTAGGGTGAGTGTTAGGGATAGGGTTAGGTTTAGGGTTAGTGTGAGGACTAGGTTTAGGTTTAGGGTTAGGGTTAGGGTGAGGGGGAGGGTTAGGGTTAGGGTTGGGGTGAGGGTGAGGGTGAGGGTTAGTGTTAAGGTTGGGGTGATGGTTAGGGTTAGGGTGAGAATGAGGATAGGGTTTAGGTTTAGAATTAGGGTGAGTGTTAGGATGAAGGTTATGATTAGGGTTAGGGTTAGTGTGAGGATTATTTTTATGGTTAAGGTTAGGTTTAGGGTTAGGATTAGGGTGAGGGTTAGGTTTAGGGTTAGGGTTGGGGTGAGATTGAGGGTGAGGGTTAGTGTTAAGGTCAGGGTGAGGGTTAGGGTTAGGGGGAGAGTGAGGTTAGGGTTTAGGGTTAGAATTAGGGTGAGGGTTAGGATGAAGGTAATGGTTATGGTTAGGGTTAGTGTGAAGATTAGTTTTATGATTAAGGTTAGGTTTAGGGTTAGGGTGAGTGTTCGGTTTAGGGTTAAGGTTCGGGTTAGAGTTAGGGTTATTGTTATTGTTAGGGTTAGGGTTAGGGTGAGGGTGAGGGTTAGGGTTAGCGTTAGTTTTAGGGTTAGGGTGAGGGTGATCGTGATGGTGAGGGTGAGGCTTAGGCTGAGATTTTGGGTTAACGTTAGTGTGAAGGTTAGGGTTAGTGTGATATTTAGTCTGAGGGTGAGGTTTAGGATGAGCGTGAGTGTTAGGGTGTGTGTGAGGGTTAGGTTGTGAGTGAGGGGTAGGGTGACGGTGAGGGTTAGGGTGAGGGTGGGTGTTAGGGTTTGGGTCAGGGTTAGGGTGACGGTGAGGATTAGGGTTAGTGTTAGTGTTAGGGTTAGGGTTAGGGTAAGGGTTAGGGTGAGGGTTAGGGTTAGGGTTAGGGTTATGTAGAAGTTTAGGGTGAGAGTTAGGGGTAGGGTGAGGGTTAGGTTGAGGGTGAGGGTTAGGTTTAAAGTGAGCATAAGTTTTAGCATGAGGGTTAGGGTAAGGTTGAAGATTAGGGTTAGCATTAGTGTTAAGTTGAGGGGGAGGCTTAGGGTGAGTGTTAGGTTAGGGTTAGGGTGAGGGTGAGGGTTAGGGTGAGGGTTAATGTTAGGGTTAGTTTTAGGGTTAGTGTGAGGATTAGGGTTAGTGTTATTGTGAGGGTAAGTTTTAGGGTGAGGTTTAGGAAGAGGTTTAGGGTTATTGTGAAGGTTAGGTTGAAGGTTAGTGTTTAGGTTAGGGTGAGGGTATGTGTTATGGTGAGGGTTAGGATGAGGGTAAAGGTTAGGGTGAGTGTTAGGGATAGGGTTAGGGTGAGAGTGAGGGTGACGGTTAGGGTTAGGTTTAGGGTGAGGGTGAGGATGATGTTGAGGGTTAGGATTAGGGTTACGCATATGGTTAGGCTGAGCGTGAGGGTGAGGGTGAAGGTTAGGGTTAGGGTGATGTTTAGGGTTAGGGTGAGGTTTAGGTTTACGTTTCGGTTGAGGATTAGGCTGAGGGGTGGGTTTAGTTTTAGGGTTAAGGTGAGGGTTAGGGTTAGGGTTTTTGTTAGGGTTAGGGTTAGGGTTAGGTTTAGTGTGAGGGTGAGGGTGAGGATGAGGGCTAGGATTAGGGTTAGGGATAGGGTTATTGCTAGGGATAGGGTTAGGGGTAGGGTAAGGGTGAGGGTTAGGTTCAGGTTTAGTATTAGGATTATTGTTAGCATTATGGTTAGGGTTATGGTGAGGGTTAAGTTTAGTGTTAGGGTTAGGTTTAGGCTTAGGGTTAGGGTGTGGTTAAGGGTTAGGGTGAGGGTTAGGGTAAGGGTGAGCGTTAGGGTTAGCATTAGGGTTAGGGTTAAGGTTAGTGTGAGAGTTAGGTTCAGGGTTAGGGCTAGGGTGAGGGTGAGGGTGAGGGTTAGGGTTAAGGTTGGATGAGGTTAGGGTTAGGTTGAGGGTTAGGGTTAGGTTTAGGGTTAGGGTGAGAGTGAGGATGAGGGTTAGGGTGAGGGTGTTTTTGAGGGCGAGGATTAGGGTTAGGTTAAGGGAGAGAGTGAAGATGAGGTTTAGGTTTAGGGTTATGGTGAGGGTGAGGTTTAGGGTTAGGGTTAGGTTGAGGTTTAGCCTTAGTGTGAGGGTTGGGTGAGCGTGAGGTAAGGGTTAGAGTGAGGGTTAAGGTAAAGGTTAGTGTGAGGGTTAGGGTTAGGTTTAGGGTTAGTGTGAGTATTAGGGATAGGGTTAGGGTTAGGATGAGGGTTACGGTTAGTGTGAGGGGTAGGGTGACGGTGAAGATAAGGGGTAAGGTGAGGGTTAGGGAGAGGGTGATGTTTAGGGTTATTGTGAGTGTTAGGGTGAGGGTTAGGGTTAGGTTTAGGGTTATGGTGGGGGTTAGAATGAGCTTTGGGGTTAGGGTTAGGTTTATGGTTACAATGAGGTTTTGGGTTAGATTGAAGTTTAGGGTGAGGATGAGGATTAGGATGAGGGTGAGGGTTAGGGTTAGGATTAGGTTTAGGATATGGGCTAGGATGAGGGTGAGGGATAGGGTTACGGTTAAGGTTAGGGTTAGGGTGAGGGTTCGGGTGAGGGGTAGGTTTAGGGTTAGGGTTAGGGTGAGGGTAAGGTTTAGGGTGAGGTTTAGGGTGAGGGTGAGTTTTAGGGTGAGGTTTAGGGTTAGGGTGAGGGTATGTGTTAGATTGAGGGTTAGGGTGAGGGTTAGGGTTAGGGTGAGGGTTACGGATAGGTTTAGGGTGAGGGTTAGGGTTCGGGTTTGGGTGAGGGTTAAGGTTAGGCTTATTGTTAGGGTTAGGGTTAGGTTTAGGGTCAGGGTGAGGGTTAAGTTTAGGGTTAGAGTTAGGGATAGGGAGAGGTTAAGGGAGAGGGTTAGGTTTAGGATTAGGGTTAGCTTTAGGGTTAGGCTTAGGGTGAGGGTGATGGTGAGGGTGAGGCTTAGGGTGAGGGTTAGGGTTAGCGTTACATTGAGGGTTAGTTTTAGGGTGTTATTTAGTGTGAGGTTGAGGTTTAGGTTAAGGGTGATTGTTCAGTTTAGTGTGAGGGTTAGGATGTGGGTGAGGTTTAGGGTGACGGTGAAGGTTAGGTTAATGGTGCGCGTTAGGGTTAGGTTTAGTGTTAGGGTGAGGGTTAGGGTTAGGGTTAGGGTTATGTTTAGGGTTCGGGTGAGTTTAAGGCTTAGGGGGAGGGTAAAGGGGAGGGGGAGGGGTACGGTTAGGGTTAGGGTTGGCCTCAGGATTCTGGTGAGAAATAGGATTACTGCTAGTGTTAATGTTAGGATTAGGTTTAGGGTGAGGGCTAGGGTGAGGGTTATGATTAGGGATAGGGTGAGGTTTAGGGTGATGGTTAGGGTTAGGGTGAGTTGTAGGGTGAGTGTGATCGTTAGGTTTAGGGTGAGGGTTAGGGTTAGGATGAGGGTTAGGGTGAGGGTGAAGGTTAATTTTAGCATTAGGTTTAGGGTGAGGGTGAGGGTTAGTGTTAGGGTTAGGTTTAGGGATAGGGTGAGGATTAGGGTTAGGTTTATGGTTAGAGTGCTCGTTAGGCAGAGGGGTAGAGTTAGGGTTAGGTTGAGGGTTAGGTTTAGTGTGATTGTTAGAGGTAGGGTTAGGGTGAGGGTAAGAGTTAGTGTGAGGGATACGGTGAGGGTGAGGGTTAGATTTAGGTTTAGGTTTAGGATTAGGGTGAGGGTGAGGGTGAGAGTTCGGGTTAGGGTGATGGTGAAGGTAGGGTTTAGGGTTAGGATTAGTGCGAGTTTTAGGATGAAGGTTATGGTTAAGGTTAGGGTTAGTGTGAGAATTAGGTTTAGGGTTAGGTTTAGGGTTAGGGTTAGGGTGAGGGTGAGGATTAGGATTAGGATTAGGGTTAGTTTTAGCATTAGGGTGAGGGTTAGGGTTAAGGTTAGGGTGAGGGTTAGGGTAAGGTTGAGCATTAGGTTTAGCATTAGGGTTAGGGTAAGTTTGAGGTTGAGGGTTAGGGTTAGGGTTAAGGTGAGTGTGAGGTTGAGGGTTAGGGTTAAGTTTAGGGTGTGGGTTAGGGTTAGGGTGAGGTTTCGGGTTAGTTTAAGGGTTAGGATGAGGGTTAGGGTTAGGGTGAGTTTTAGGGTGAGGGTAAGTGTTAGGTTTATGGTGAGGGTAAGGGTGAGGGTGAGTTTTAGGTTTCGGGTTAGGTTTAGGTTTAGGATGAGGGTGAGGGTTTGGGTTAGGGTTAGGGTGAGGATGAGGGTAGGGTTTAGGGTTAGTATTAGGGTGAGGGTTAGGATGAAGGTTATGGTTAGGATTAGGGTTAGTGTGAAGATTAGGGTTATGGTTAAGTTTAGGGTTAGGGTTAAGGTGAGGGTGAGGGTTAGGGATAGGGTTAGGGTTAGGGTGAGGGTTAGGGTGAGGGTTTGTGTTAGGGTTTAGTTGAGGGTGAGGGTTCGTTTGAGGGCTAGGGTCTGGGTTAGTGTGAGGGTGAGGGTTAGGTATAGGTTCAGAATAAGGCTGAGGTTGAGGGTGAGGTTTAGAGTTCGTTTTAGGGTGAGCTTGAGGATGAGGGTTAGGTTTAGGTTTAGGTTTAGGGTTAGGCTGAGGGTGAGGATGACGGTAAAGCTGATGGTGAGGGTTAGAATTAGGGTGAGGTTTAGGGTTAGGGTTAGGGTGAGTGTGAGTGTGAGGGTTAGGGTTAGGTTAATCTTTAATATGAAGGTTAGGGTGAGATATAGGGTTAGGGTTAGGGTGAGGGTTACGGTTAGTGTGAGGGTTAGGGTTAGGGTGAGATTAAGGGTTAGGGTGAGGGTAAGGTTGAGGGTGAGGGGTAGGGTTAGTGTTAGGGTTAGCATGAGGATTCGGGTGAGCATTAGGATTACGGTTAGTGTTAGTGTTAGGGTTAGGGTTAGGGTGAGGGTTAAGGTGAGGGTTAGGATTAGGGTAACGGTGAGGTTTAGGGTGAGGGTTAGGGTTAGGGTGAGTTGTAGGGTGAGGGTGAGGGTAAGGTTTAGGGTGAGGATAAGGGTTAGGGTGAGGGTTAGGGTGAGGGTGAAGTTTATGGTTAGCATTAGTTTTAGGGTGAGGGTGAGAGTTAGTGTTAGGGTTAATGTTAGGTTGAGAGCTAGGCTGAGGGTGAGGGTTAGGGTTAGGTTTAGGGATAGGGTGAGGATTAGTTTTAGGGTTAGGTTTAGTGTTAGGGTGAGCATTAGGCAGAAGGGTACGGTTCGGGTTAGGGTGACGGTTAGGTTTAGTGCGATTGTTAGGTTTAGAGTTAGGGTGAGGGTAAGGGGTAGGCTGAGGGATAAGTTGAGGGTGAGGTTTAGGATTAGCATTAGCGTTAGGGTTAGGGTTAGGGTGAGTGTTAGGTTTAGGTTTAGGATTAGGGTGAGTGTGAGGGTTAGGGTTAGGGTGATGGTGATGTTAGGGTTTTGGGTTAGGATTTGGGTTAGGGTTAGGGTGAAGTTTATGGTTAGGTTTAGGGTTAGGGTGAGGTTTAGGTTTAGGGTTAGTGTTACGGTTAGGGTGAAGGTGAGGGTTAGGGTTAGGGTTTGGGTTAGGGTTAGCATTAGGGTGAGGGTTAGGGTTAGGGTTAGGTTGACTGTTAGGGTAAGACTGAGGTTTAGGGTTAGCATTAGAGTTAGGGTTAGGGTTAGTGTAAGGGTTAGGATTAGGGTTAGGGTTATAGTGAGGGTGAGGTTGAGGGTTAGGGTTAAGGTTAGGGTGAGGTTTAGGGTTAGGTTGAGGGTTAGTGTTAGGGTTAGATTTATGGTGAGGGTTAGGGTGAGGTTTAGTGTTAG